>NW_026460897.1:0-67525 GCF_021730395.1 Mercenaria mercenaria | reverse complement strand
ATTCCGTCTGTGACAACTATGTTTTATTAACCAACAGGAGCAGATTAATATCGTACTTTAATGTGCTCTTTCTCTTATCATTAACGCTTTATTCAAAGCAATAGTTTTTTTATCTCACGTTCGGTGTGGTTTTTACGAGATACAAAGACGTTTTACTCAAAATCGAATTTATCACATTCTTCTAGTCGTTGTTTTACGCGATGAAAGTGTCCAATTTTAGAAAATATTCTAACACATTACTGTAATATATGTTTTTATATTGTTTTTATTTTTAAAGGTGCATCTGCATTTTACACTCTAGTATGACATACAGGAAATACTGCATACATATGCATAGTTTTGTTATTTACAATTATATGTTTTACATTGTTTAAACTGCGATTAATGGACGATACGGCAGATGCAAAGTTGAAATGGATAAAGCTTTGCTCTTACACTAATATATTATATACGTTCATCATAGTTTCCACATCGTAAGTAAAAAATTTTTTGTTTAAATAAAAGATAATTTTGAAATACAAATTTATCACAAAAGGATGCTGCACAGTCTTCATTTATGAGTTTCAATGTGCGTGATATATCGTTGCGTATATGGAAACTACAAGTCTGGTTTGGTGGCCTTTTGTTGATTTTGCATTTGTTGTATTGCCATTGCTTTTTTGGTCTGATAAAAATAATATTTTCAATTTTACATTTTTACATTTGACGTTCATTTCTTATGAACAGCCAAAGGAAAGGCGTGAAAGTTACATCATCACTGCTTAGTGATAACCTAGCTGCCGCTGTTTTTACGACGTCCGCGTACAGTTAGGAAGAACGTTTCTTAGACGACATCGCAGTTGTTCCGTCTGGTGAACAGAATGGCCGGGAAGTTGATTTTAAAGCTCAATGCTACAAATCATATGCAATTCATAATATTATACAGTTTACAAATGGAAAGGAAATACAATGTAATTATAAGAAATTAAATGCCGATCCTATTAAATTGCCGATTTTATTCTGTCGTTCATTTCGCATGAACACCGAAAAAATCATTTTATTTCTCAATTTAATTTTATGTTATGTTTTACATTTCAAAATGTTTAATCAATTTTTTTAAAAGTGTGTAATTATCTGCTTAAACTATCATAATTTAATGTGTTATTTTTTATAATAAAAAAAATTATTGAAAACTTCTGTATGTATCAATGATATAACAAACTTTACATTTGAACTCGCTTGTTGGTTTCTGTGTCTGAACTCTGACGTCTTAGATCGTTTTCCAAGTTAAAGTTTAGTCTTTGTTCGTTCGCGTCATTACTCTTAAAAAGTTTAAATACGTCGTCCGAGTATTTGTCTTTAACATCAAGCTTTTTTGTAGATCTATAACCGTCATCTCGAAATCTCAAAGACTTATCCTACATATGAAGTTTCGATACATTATCAGGTATTGATCAGAGGCCCAACTTTCACTAATGCTTGATAAGGAAACATATAATGTGAATATCTAGGATATATTTTTCAATTTTTAATACTTTTTGTTCACTTTTCGGCAATTTAGTTGTTAGCATTTGCGGATGCAACAGTATAGGTACATAGGGACTCATCTTTAAGATACCTCTTGAGATTATAAATAAAGTAAAAATTAGGAAACTTCTCCTGAAAGCCCGAAATTATTAGGTAACAAGTAATGAAACAGAAAAAAAAATATATCTAAAAAACGATCTTTTAGAAGCATTGAAAATATCACATCATACCAAAATAAATCTTAAAAGCTAAAGAAATCTTTTAGCAGGTATTTTTCAAGAGGAAATGAGTCTCAAACACAATAATCTGCGAGATTGTTCGTAAAAGAACAATAAGTGTATTAATGAATCTGCTTGTCGTCATATTATTCTTGTCGTATTAGCATTTTCCGAAGACACAATATTTTCACAGATACCTACCACTTCATTTGAAGTAAAGTGGTTCGAGAGTTTTCTTGGAACCGAAATGACCAGCGGTGAAAGGCTCAGAAATGTAAAGGAAAGCAATCCTGCATTATTTTGTAAAACACAGGATTTTCTTGCCGTAATACCCTCCAAGAATTTGCAGCATTTCTGGGTTGGAACGGACCTTTGCAAAAACTGCTTAGAATTTCAGAAAGTCATTGCGTTACGTTCATAGCCCACATTTTTGCTTGAGCCTCGTAAAAGAATTGTTCAAATCGGTGAAAAAATGAAATACTTCGGTGTTTTTAAGTTCTGAATCGACGGATTTGTTTATTACTTTTCTTGCCGTAATACCCGAAAATGACGTCACAAACCACGTAGTGTGTACACACTGCACTAGTGCCATAGCCATTCACAATTTTCGCGCACGTACGCAAGCACACCTCACACACACATGTGTACGCACGCATGCAAGCACGCATGCACAATGACAACAAACGAATCTTACACACATCACATACACTTAACTTTTCTTTTTTTCTTTACATGATATTATGTCATGAAAGTATATATACTGTTTTATTTTGTGCTAACTAATGAAATACTGTATTCTATTAGTTAAATATTTTCATATCTGATCACTCACACTGTGAAAATATGAAATCTATATTTCCACACTGTGAGAGATACAGCTCCGCCCCATCATACTTTGTGTATGAATTTTAAATTATTTGCTTAAAACAGGATGAAAATTGTAGTCGCACTTTTTTCTTTATAGTATTTCTCGATTCAAATTATTTTACTTAATGGGAATTTCATAACGTTATGCAGCAAAAAAATAAAATAAAATGGCACTTTATGTTGTGTGTGTGTTTCTTTATAACATCACAACACGGCTGACGTCATGTCTGTTTTACGCGCGTCTGTTTCCCGCGCTAAGATTTAAAATTGTTACAAAATGCACATCTAAACGTAATTGAGCATAAAATAAAAAGAAACTTTGTTTTTTTGTGAATTTGAAAGTGAGAAAATGTTCACATTTTCACTCGCGCTCTGGGATCGTGAAAATATTTGAAATTTTCTCACTTTTCAGTGAGATACATTCCATATTCATGTAAAAGGCAAAGAAAACCTCCTATATAAGTGACCCCGCCCCCCGCACCACCATCCCGCCAAATACCAGACATTTTGATCTCCAATAAACAAGATCCTGTCTTGTCTAGTCTGATACGGGTCCATAAAGCACTTGTAGACTTGACATGTAGCCTAATAATTGTCAGAGGATCATAGATTTTATTGACATGTACAGATAAATTGGTTATTTCCTGTATTTTGCATTTTATTGATTGAATTCTCTCTCTCTCTCTCTCTCTCTCTCTCTCTCTCTCTCTCTCTCTCTCTTAGAATATTTTATTGAAAATATACTAATTTTGATTGCTCAGTCATGTTGAGTAATGTGCTGGCCAATTGAATTATAATTTTTACAGCAAAACAATTCTCACCCCTTTTTGAAAACTCTCGCCTTTTTCATAACAAATAAATAATTATTTAAAACTTAATAAGAAAATGACAAGTTTTTTATTCAGTTATTATGATATTTTCATCTAAATAACAAACTAAAACCAGAAATATTGATCATTGCTGGATTGTATTAGAAATTAAAAAAGCGTTCTGATGCATTTTTAATAAATAAAAAGGAATATGGACAGAAGGAACAACATATAGGCACGATGGATAAACAGAATGTTTGGCTTGACCTTTCCATTGACACAGTGTGAAATGAGAAATGTGAAATGTGTTATTTGAACTGACTTATAAGAAAGATAATTCTGATTGTAGTATAAGAAACGTGATTTGGGAATATATAAATCCCCTTGTGTGGCCTAAATACAATTTCTTTTATTTATGATAAAATCCAGCAATAAAGTGATATCATTGTTCAAAATACACATAGTTCATTATTTATAAAAGCTAGGTTCCTAAATACATTTTCTTTTATTTTCATTTAAAAAAATCCAGCAATGTTGAGATATAATTATAAAAAAATCTTGATTTATTTGCTATAAAGGTGAGAAATATCACCTGGAATTTATGTACTGCACACTAGCTATACTGTAGCTTATTACGATAAACAGAAGCAAGTCTATCAATGGTCCAGTCTTGTATATTGGCCCTTACCGTCAATACGCAGACCTTATCATCCCCATAGGCCATATATCTAGCATACCAAAATCAGTGTCTTTAATGTTAAATAAAAAATGTAAACCTATATGGAAAAATAAGTTAATAACAAAAAGTAATAAATGCTCTTATCCAGCAATCGCATAATATATTCAAGGATAGATTTTCAAAAGTAACATTAATCACCTAATATTTATTCCGTTTTTCTGTTTTATCGGAAATTATCATCACTTGCAAGTCATACAATAAATATTCATAATTTTCAGCTTTGACAGTCCAGCAACACAACAGCCATTCTGCTATTTGTGAATAGCTATTTCCGGTAGTTGCATAAAACAAACATGGAAGATACTAAAATGGAAAATCAGACAGTTTTGGGTCACAACAATAATGTCCTCGAAGACCTTAAAGAAGGCGATCTTATTGAGTTTCGGAACGAACAGGTCTCTCATTGGGCTGTTTACATTGGTATGTTGTTATGTAATAATTTGTATGTATAAATGAATGGTGTATAGGTTTTTAGATCCCTTGGAAGCAAAAAAACCCAACCAAGCAGAATAGTAGCTGACTCTTCTTAATTGAGTCTGTTCAAGTGGAATATTTACTGAACTGAATGATCCCAAAGTACCAGAAAATATAACAACGCTGAATTCAAAATTTAGATTTGCCTTTTTATATCCTTATATCGACCAATAGCAAATTAAAATTAGAAATTAAATCGAAATCAAAAGCGAAGTTCGTTTCTGAATGATTTTTCATTGAAGGGAGGTAGTCAGAAATTATGTAACAAGAAATAATACGTACAGGTTTTAACAGGGACCTTATTCTTTTGTTTGGATAAACTCTACAAGAATGTACGAAAACTAAAAAATGTATTAAGATGTTGCTTATACGGACAGACCACCTACATGTATTATTTCAAATATATCCATATGAGCCGTGCCATGGGAAAACCAACATAGTGGGTATGCGACCAGCATGGATCCAGACCAGCCTGCGCATCCGCGCAGTCTGGTCAGGATCCATGCTGTTCGTTAATAGTTTCTCCAATTCCAATAAGCTTTAAAAGCGAACAGCATGGAGCCTGACCAGACTGCGCGGATGCGCAGGCTGGTCTGGATCCATGCTGGTCGCATACCCACTATGTTGGTTTTCCCATGGCACGGCTCATATATGTTTTCGTTTTCTTTTCATGGAGGCCATCTTGATAATTTATAAATAACAGCCGATTATAAAATTATGTTGTGTATATTAAACAGATGCAAAATTAAACGTTATCTCGACAATTTTAAACAACAAAGTGACATTTACACTGTTCTTTTGAAGTACGCTTGTGGCTTTTGTCTAGATTAGACCTAAAATTAAGGTGGTATCTCTAGCTAAAGTATCATTATGTATCATGAAACTGAACGCTTTCTTTCGGTTCAAATCTTTGTAATGGAAATTGTTGGTTTTTTTGCGGAAACATATATGTAAGATGACTGAATATTTGACCGGAGCAACTTGAAAGGTGTCACTGTGAAATCAGTCAGAACGTACAAAAATAAAAAAAATAAAAATATATATTTTCTCAGCAAAGTTTGATTTTTTACAAACCACTAATGACATTGTATTGTGTTTTATTCGTTTTAGGAGAAAAGCGCGTCATACACCTTAAAGGTTTAGAAAATGATGAAGACAATTCTGAACATGGCATTACAGTCAATGGAGAGAGATTCAAAAGGGTTTGTGTAATACAAGATTACTTTCGGAATGTTGCCAAAGATTCCAAAGCCTTCAAGAACAATGATGAAGACGAACAAATGACGTGAGTTCTGTATAAGCTATCACTAGTCAATATGACTATTAATTTTCAAAGATTTTTTTTCTCTATTAAATTTAAAGAAAATTGACATATTTTATTTTGGTACTCGATTGCTAAACTAGAATCATATTTTACAATTGTATGGTGTTGTGCAATATGACATATATATTATACATTATCGTTTGTAATATAAAATGAAACTAAGTTTATCCTTTATATGACATTATGTTCTCAATTGTTTTATTAAAGATGGTAAATATTTTAGGAGGTTGTATGTCGGAAAATGTAAGGATATAAATGCTACAAAATGACTGAATTATTTTACAAAATGCTTTAAATCTAGTTAATGACATAGTCTTTGTATCTGAGAAACATTGCCTTTTTTATTTCAGTCCATATCATCCTAAGGAGATCTTGAGGAGGGCGTTTGATAGGATTGGAACAATATACGACAATGTAATGTGTGACAGTAAAGACTTCGCTTTTTATTGTAGATACAAAACATCTAAACTTGTGCAGGTATCTATAACACGAGATATATGAATTTTTTTCAGTATCTTTAACAAAATGCATCAAATCTAGTAATATCACATAGTCTTTGTACCGAAGAAACATTGCCATTTTATTCCAGTACATAATTATGATCTTAAGGAGATCTTGTGGAGGAAGTTTGATAGGTTTCGTGCAATATAAAACATTGAAATGTTGTGTAATTGTAGAGACTTCGCTTTTTATTGGAGATGTAAAGTGGATCTAAGCGTGTCCAGGTACCTATACACGAAATATATACAGTTGTTTTAACTTGTAACCATATTATTGCCACACCGTAAAGATTTTGCTTGTACAAGAATGAACAGGAGATACGGCACCATTGTTGCTTCACCCTTTCACTCTACAGTTTGGAAAGGATGACAGTGTTTGTATGCGATGCGAAGAAGATGCACTGGCGTAATAGCTCTAATACGATACGGTGCCCGCAAAAATACGATGCGCTGGCGCAATAATACGAAGCTTAGACGCGAAAATACGATGCGCAGGGACAATAATAAGATGAGAAATCGCGAAAATACGATGAAATGGCCCAATAATAATATCTTAAAAATTTGATTAAAGGAACACAATTTTAAGAACAACAACTTGACATTCGAATTATTTTGAGTACGAACACACTCAGAGTACGGATGATTACGAAGCTAGTGACTAGCTTCCGATGTTTATTATATGAATTCCGCGAAAATCAGGTAAAAACGAACCGACTGGTACTAACAAAAATCATTAATATAATACCTAAAAACGGGCAATAGCACAAGTTACACGCGATACTTATTTATTCACAGTCATTTACAATAACTGAACAGATGCTTTGTAAAGGGAGTCAACTCTAAGAGAAACTAGTGCGTACATTGATTGGTCCGGGAGCTCACGGACTTTTATTGCAACAATTGAGGCCAAAAGAAGTTTATACATTTTTGGAAACAATATTTCATATCATCCATGAAAACCCATTTCTTAAGTGTCAAAGCCGTGCCTATCTATATTTTGTTCACTTATGTTTGTATTAGGGGAGGTAAAACTCACTTGTTCAAATTTAGGGGGTAGGGTAAAGTTTACGACTACCAGTTTTTTCACTGTTTAATTACAGTAACTATCTTATTGTCAGTAAATGTATATATGTCAACCAATGTCAGCAAAAAGGAATTCATCAAAAAGGAATGAAGGGTACTCTTGATATTTAAGGACAAAGGTCAAATTTATGTACAAATCACAAAAATTGGCATATTTGAAATGTATTTTTATTCTTAAAAATTAGTTTGTTAACAAAAGTCACTCAGTTTTACTTTTGTAATGTGTATATATCAGCCAAAGTCAGAAATGCAAATCTTATTGCAAAACGTCAAAGTCAACCCTGATAACTACAGGTCAAAGTTCATTTTCATGCTAAAATGTGAAAAATGTTACTTTTACTTTTTTAATCTTTTACATTATGTATTCGCATTATTACTCACTGAAGTTATTTTTTTTAATGTCTGTATGCCAGGTAAAGTCAGCAGTGCAGATGTAACCCCAAAACTGCCAATGGTAAAGCTTATATCAAAGGTCAAAGGACAAATTTGTGTGAAAAATTGCATGAATAGCTTCCTGTTTGAAATATAATAGCTATTTCTAATCATTATTAGTAATTGCTAGTGTTTTATTTTAATGTATATATGTCCCACAATGTCAGTAATAAAGATAGCGTCTGAAATCAGACAAGTTCAAATGTGATATTAAGGGTCAAAGGTCATTTTCATGTAAAAGAATGAAAAAATGGCTCTTTAACTTTTCTAATATTTCGTCGATATAAGTCACCGATATCAGTTCATTTTAATGTATAAATGTTAGGCGATGTCTAGTATGCACATATAATTTCAAAACATTCAAGGTCAACCATAATATCAAAGGTCAAAGGTCAAAAAAGTGAGTAAAATGTTGCAATAATATCACCTGTTTGTAATAATTTTTATCCTTTAGAAGTATTTGTTTTGTCATTTTAGTAACTAATCGTTGTTCATTTTACTGTATATATGTCAGACGATGTCATGGAAGAGAAAATAAGTCAAGGTCAAACCTGGTATTTGAGGTCAGGGGTCACTTTTGTATAAAAGATCACAAAATTTACCATACTTACTCATTACTTTGGCCAAAAATAGGTTGCTATTATAATTCACTGTTAGCAATTCACTTTAATGTATACATGTCAAGCAAGGTCAGCAATGTAGGTCTTATTCTTATAAGTTAAAGGCAAACCTATTATCAAAGGTCAAAGGTCAAATTTGTGTAAGAATTCGCAAAATAACTAGAATTTTGCAATTATTTTTCTTTATTGTGTAGGTTATTTTTGTCACTACTAGTAAAACTGATAAGTATTCATTTTAAAGTATATACAACTGACAATATTACTGTTGAAATAATAAGAAAAAATAAGTCAAGGTCAAACCTGACATTAAAGGTCATAGGTCACTTTCATGTAAAAATTCAAAATACAGCATTTTTAATTTCTTCTTCGTTACAAATTATCTTGTCATTTAGTTCATCGAAAATAATTTTGTCTTATGTTTATTTGTAAATCAGTGTCAGCAATGCAGATCTAATTTTAAAAACAGTGATTGGTAAAGCTTATATCAAAGGTAAAAGGTCAAATTTGCGTGAAAGATCGCAAAAAAAAAAGCATTTTTGCAATAATTTTAATTGTTTAAAGGTATTTTGTCATTATTAATATCTTATGGTTATTCCTTGAAGTTTCATACATGTATATATATGGGTCAATGTCAACAATGAAGATATCATAAGACATGAGTCTAGATCAGCCCTGATGTTAAAGTTTAAAATTCATTTTCGGGTAATAAATTCAAAAGATAGCACTGTTATTTTATTTCCTTGTTCAAACATAACTTGTTATAACTTGATGTTAATTCATTTTAATGTTGGCCTTTACTTATTTACTTCTTTACTGCCTTCCATCTTCTTATGGCCGTTTTATATCTTATGATTAGATGCGGCAATGAACTGCACCGTATTCTGCAGGTTGGTGGCATCTCTCCACGGCTTGGTCTCAAATGGGATGTCTGTTGGCGAAACTTTCTGGCATGCTTCTTCCAGATAGGAACAGCTCTGCAGAATGTGAAACGGTGTTTGTTCCTCTGATCCGCACTGACATTTAGCTTTCTCTGCAGCTCCCAGCTTCTTCATATGTTTTCTCAGGCCACAGTCTTCAGTTCGCAGGCTGTTTAGCTTGTATAGACAGTCCTGATTTGGCAGGTGACCTCCATTCATGTTCTTTCAGTCTGACGCAAAGCTGTTCTTCCACAGAGTCTGAGATTATCTATATGAAGTTGGAGGTTGGGGCTGTATTTGCCTGGTTGCTGTCTTTGCAAGTTTGTGCGCAGCTTCATTTCCAGCTATGCCCACATGTGCAGGAATCCATCGAAATGCTACATTGTTGCTCTCAGGCAGGAGATTAATGTTTTTCAACAGCTGTCTGATTAAGTTGTCTGATGGACCTGCTGAGTGAGCCTGACGAGTTGACTTGGGGTCTGTTAGGAATATATTGTCCCTTTTCTCTTCGCCCATACAATTCGAGTGTCGCCGATGTGAGGGCTTACATCTGGATCTGTTGTTGGAGCATCTCTTGCTGACTGGATGAGAGAGTATGAAGGAGGTGCTGTCTGAAAATTTGATATAGGTACCACTCCCAGCTTTCTGAACAGCCTTTTCCACTGATCCATCGGTATATGCTTGGATCCAAGAGTGTGCTGGATAGCGGTTATTGATCATTTCTAGCGTAAGAGATTGTTGGTAAGCCTGATGTTGCTTTCCCTTTTCTTCTACTCCTGGCACCTCCAATCTGATCTTAGGAGCACATTGTATGGGAACCCATTCATTGGGCTCGAGCGGCTCTGCCTCTGTGTCCAGTGCTGCTGGTTTCCCTATTTGCAGTTCTTTGACGATGTGGTTAAGACTCTGCCTTTTCAGTCTGTTTTGGTTCTGCTCTCGAGTTTTGAGTGGAGTGGGTGGGATGGTAGTCTCTTTGCCTTCTCTGCATGCACAAAAGCTTTGTTCTCTCGCCTTGTCTCTTATGGCTCAGGGTTGGCTGTCTTTTTCATTTATTTTATTGGAGTTGTTTTCATTGCCCCGGGATTATCTTCAGACCTGAAATTTAACCTTGTCCAGTTTATCTTTACTGGTTTTGGAAGCAGGTACCAATGAGGTTGATGCGTACTCTGCTATGGGCCGTACGTTGCCTGTGTAGATTTGCAGAGGATCTTTGCATTTACCCCCCCAACTTGTTCCAGCCAGTTTTTTTCATAATGGCGAGTTATTTTAAGGCCCTCTCCTTTGGCCTTTAATCTGTTTAATCTGTTATATATACTTTAAAATGAATAATAATTAGTTAATAGTTTTGATATACCCTCAAAAACTAATGAAAAATCATTGCAAAAATACTGGGGTTTTTTTGGCTAATTTTCACGCGAATTTGACCTCTGACCTTTGACAATAGATTTGGCTTTGCCTTATTTGAATAAGACCTACATTCATGACCTTGCTTGACATGTATACATTAAAATAAATTGCTAACAGAAAATTCTAACAAGCGCTATTATTTGTGAACAAAGTAATGAGTAAGTATGCTACAATTTGATCTTTTACACAAAAATGACCCCTGACCTTTAATACCAGGTTCGACCTTGACTTATTTTCTCTTCCAATGCATCGTCTGACATATATACAGTAAAATGAACAACGATTAGTTACTAAAATGACAAAACAAATATTTTTAAACAATAAAAATTATTACAAACAGGTGATATTATTGCAACATTTTACTCACTTTTATGACCTTTGACCTTTGAAATTATGGTTGAACTTGAATGCTTTGAAATAATATGTGCATACCAGACATCGCTTACTTTTTATACATTAAAATAACTGATATTGTTGATTAATATCGACAAAATATCATTAACTAGAAGAAAAGTTAAAGAGCTATTTTTTCATTCTTTTACTTGAAAATGACCTTTGACCCTTAATATCACATTTGAACTTGTCTGATTTTAGACGATATCTTTATTACTGACATTGTGGGACATATATACATTAAAATAAATCACGAGCAATTACAAATAATGATCAGAAATAGCTGTTATATTTCAAACAGGAAACTATTCATGCACTGTTTCACATAAATTTGACATTTGACCTTTGATATATGCTTTACCCTTGGCAGTTTTGTGGTTACCTTTGCACTGCTGACTTTGCCTGACAAACAGACATTAAAACGAATTAACTTCAGTGACTAACAATGTGAAAACATATTAAAAACGTTAGGAAAAAGTAAATGTAACATTTTTCATATTTCTGCATGAAAATGAACTTTGACCTTCAATTATCAGGGTTGACCTTGACATTTTGCATGAAAATGAACTTTGACCTTCAATTATCAGGGTTGACCTTGACATTTTGCAATAAGATTTGCATTTCTGACTTTGACTGATATATACACATTACATATATAAAGCTGAGTGACTTATGATAACAAACTAATTTTTAAGAATAAAAATACATTTCAAATATGCCAATTTTTGTGATTTGTACATAAATTTGACCTTTGACCTTAAATATCAAGTTTGCCCTTAATTCCTTTTTGATGAATTTCTTTTTCTGACATTGGTTGAAATATATACATTTACTGACGATCATATAGCTACTGTAATTAAACAGTGAAAAAACTGGTAGTCGTAAACTTTACCCTACACCCTAAATTTGAACAAGTGAGTTTTACCTCCCCTATCACAAACATAAGTGAACAAAATATAGATAGGCACGGCTTTGACACTTAAGAAATGGGTTTTCATGGATGATATGAAATATTGTTTCCAAAAATGTATTATATTCTTTTGGCCTCAATTGTTGCAATAAAAGTCCGTGAGCTCTCGGACCAGATGGGGGCAGTACCTTTCGGGTTGGAAACTGATACAGTTAACAGCACGTGAATTGCCTTGTTTGCACACGATTTTTCTCCCGTTTAAACATGGGCGGATCCAGTGAAAAAAGTAGTTTTTATACAAGAATGTGCTATTTTCTATTGCTAAACAGGAATATATCTTTAGAACGAAAGGAAAAGAGCAAAAAAATAATTCTGTAGTGAATCCATGCTTTAGTATATATAACACATTGTCTTTATAGACCAACCACAAATTTGTGACCTACTTTTTGTCCCTCATGTACTTCGTGAAAATAATTCTGATAACACTAGTATAATACAGTTATATTGCATGATGACAAGTGAAAAATTTAGGTTCTCTCTGAATAAATGTGTTATCACAATTTTATATACAAAAAAAATTCAGTCAATCTCTTTTTTAAGATAGGTTATAAAACATAGATAACTATCCTACCCTGTAGAAATAAAGTGTGGCCTTAACTGAGTTTATTACATCAAATTCTGCGCATAATGCTACATCCATTCAATAAAATGTTTGGACAATAAGCACATTGTCTTGGCCTACTTGCATTTCTCTCTTTTTCATGTAAATCATGTATAATTACTATCATGGAAATGCACTAGAATAGTTATTCTGTGATGCATCTTTCAGACAGTCATATACTACGTTAATCATATTATATTGTAAGTAACAAGAGAGATGTCGTGGACATCACTTTTAGGCTAGTAAGTCTCATCGACAATATTAATTCAAACACATTTTGGCATAGCTTACCTGTAAAATGTTGCCTCAGACATCTGTTTCCATCTGTATGCCTACAACAAATATCTAAAGGAATTGCCAATGTATGTAAAATACAAAACGCATATAAATTGTCAACAACAAGTGGTACAGCGCTCCCTCGGAAGTCGCGGCATAGATATATAAAGTTTTAAAGAGGAACGATGATTTGTAGATCTGTAGTAACTTTTCATTTAGAAGACAAATGATAGGCTTTTTATTCTTAAAGATGTTTCATGAAATGTTCATATACAAATTAAATTTGTTTGTGTACACTTATTATTTACAATATATATTTTGAAAGGCAATTGAGAGTAAAAACAGAACTGTTCTGGAGACACTTAAGGAAGGCGACCTTGTTGAACTTCGCAGGGGATTGCACACTCATTGGGCTATTTACATTGGTATGTTTTAAAAGTATTTATAGGTAGTGTTTTAATAGAAGGTATCTTATAATAAATGGTATAATTCAGTATATGATTGCAATAATTGCAATAAATGAGAGTGCTTAACGATATTTCACGAAACTAAATACTCTCGCAAATCCGTTCTACTATCCAAACATTGTAGGCTTACTTTTCTGATATATTGGCCAGACATTTTTTGAGAAAGAATAATGAATGTGGAAGTAGTTAGACCATTCTTCAGGAAATTGCGAAACAACTTGGCTATTGCAAGTACGTGCAAATTATCTTTTTTTAATCGATGGAGGAAACAGAATTATACCCATTAGTAAATATCAATGTACCCTGAGAATGGTGATGTTTGATTTTTGTCCGAAACATTTCCGACTGACCCTCCGGTTTCTGCGAGTTATTGTACAAAACTGAAATTTTTTATCTGATGAGCGATTTCTTACTCAAATTGAATTTAAAATATTTCTATTTTGCCTTTACTCTTTAGATTACATAGTATCAAAAAATATGTTGGTAGGTTTTACCTCTGAGTCTGCTCCGATGTTATTTTTGAATGAAGTGAGCAAACTTCAAAACAGTCCCACAGGACTGGGCCTTAATTTTTCCATGTTGGAATCAGAATTCTGTCTTATTAAATCCTTTACTTGAGGTACCCTAGAAAAATGATACTAACAATTTTATTTTGTATTTTATAATTGTTTACCAAAAGTATGACGTTTATTTCATCAAAATTAATAGTATATTGTGAATTCTCTGCAAACATTTTGGACATTGGTCATCACTTTGAAAATGTCTCTACTTGAGCTTGAATTATACAAAATTTATATAGAAAAATGGCTCGGTAAAAGTTGTTTAAAAATTGCAATACAGTGCAGGAACAAGGTAAATTTTAAGAATATACCAAGCAAATTCAGTTTAATTAAAAATTCTATTAGGTATCAAATACCATAAATAGGGTTTAAAATGCTTGCTTCTTTATTTTGAATCATTCATATGAAATTAAGAACATGCAGACTACAGACTTGTAACGAAGTAAACATCCTTAAAAAGCACAAAACGAAAGCAAGTAACTTAATAGCAGATTTAGTTTCACTGAGTCAGTTCAAGAGAAGTTATGAAATGAGCAACACCTGTAACGCTCCCTAGCACCGGCTTAGGCGGAATTCTATCAAAGAACAAATGAACACACTCTATGATCTCAAAGGACCACAAAAAATAACGATACTGAGTCCTACAAAAACAAACTTGTTAAAAATCTAACAAAACCAAAATAACATAAAAGTAGTTGCCACAAAACACAGTAAACAGATTTTTTTTCAGGAAACCGAAATGTCGTGCACTTCGTATATGAGGAAACTGATAATGCAATCTTTGACAAAATATACGAGAAAGGTTCCGTTAAACAGGATGACTTTTGGAAAATTGCTTATGACTTCGAGGTCTACAAGAATGATGATAAATACAAGTATCCTGAGTGAGTACTTGATAAGTCTGTCACAGTTTGAGCGATGTTTTACAGTCAATCTTTCCTTATTCATGATATAATACCCAAACGGTGTATCTTATTCAATTACATCATAAACGATTAGTATGAATTCGATCGAATTAAAACATAATTCTTGAATATTTAGCTGAATGTATACTTAGAATCTGGTTCCATGCTTGCTTAAAAGAAGACTATGATTGCAATAATTGTGAAAAAATTGTACAATGCATTTCAGAATGTATTTCAGAATGTCAAGAATTACAATTTGCTCACCTATAACCTAACAATGCAAAATTACTTCATTTTATTTAGAGCACATTCACGACAGGAGACTGCTGAGAAGGCTAAAGAAAAGATTGGTGAAACAAATTATAGTAACAGCGAACAGTTCGTTATCAGCTGTATATACAAAAGCTCTAAACAGGTAACAATGCCGTATAAATGTTAATTGATATATGTAATGACTACATAGGACTAAAGGCAGAATAAAAATAAACAAAATTAAAATTGATATGTCGTAGGCCAAACTGGAATCTAGGCAGATCCGGAATCGGTCTAGACCAAACTAGAATCAGTCTAGACCAAATTAGAATTCCTGCTTCAGAAAATAAGCTAAGAACAAGCTTTGTTACATGTTACATTGGTGCATTTAAAGCAGTACTAATTGTACTGCTGTTTTGTCTTTTAGCTTTTATAACAGTCGAAACCATTATATGAAACAGCTATGAAAAGTGTGATAGCAGGTAAAACTGTCTTATTCATCACTTAAGCATGAAAATGCACAAACGGTGTATGTCGTTTAAGGTTTTGATTGATAGCCAAATAAGTACCAACATGCATAGTGAACTTTATTACAAAGAACATGTATACGTATATAAAAAGATACTGGACTATCTACATGTTACAAGTATTTGCGGGAAATAAGTATTACACGTCTTGAAATATTTTTTGGTGTCTTATAAAATTGAGAGAAAATATATTTGCAATATTTTTCAGAATGTCTCGATTCGAAACAATGCTTTTCTGGAGAGTCTTGTTTCCGGCGATCTTGTCGAATTTCGGAAAGAGTATTGTTCTCATTGGGCTATTGTATATTCTACACACTATGGTATGTTTCGAAGGGTTTGTGCCTTTAATAAGTGATCATTTGTAAATATGTTTTACACAAAGTTTATGAGGCAATCTTTTTAAAGCCCTGCTCCGCGGCTATTCAAATTCATTTATGTGTATGCAACCCATGATTACAATAGGTAACAGTTAACGTCCACGTGCCACACTTTAGCACGCAAAACCACTGGCATTTCATATAGAGTTTTATATAAAATAGACTCTATTTTGACAGGCGTCACTGTTCATAGTCAGAATTTTCATGCTTTTTCAGTGACAATTCAAGGTAAAAAGGTAGGACGGGAGCAGGGCTTTAATGTACAGAAGTTTGCCAGAAAAGCCGTTATTTGTAAATAAAACATATGCTAAGGACATCACATGAATAGAGTCTGTTATGACCATATACGTGCTCCCATCTAAACTGTACAAAAACCGAAGGTCGGACAGGGTGGTCGTTGTAGTGAGGATGGACTCCAACCACGCCCACGCGGTCGCCGTCACGGAAAAACTTGTTTCCGAGCAAGGGTAAGCTTGTGTGTTTAGCTGTAGATTTCCTGGATTTAACCGTAAGAGAACCCGGGTTCCTACCGGGTGGTCGTTGAAGAGGGATCCGTGCATGCGGACCCGGCATTTAGGCCACGCCAGGAATACCCGTGGGCGGGCATCAAAATTGGTCCTGATCGGATATTTGCGAGTTTTTGTCGCTCTGTCCGATGAAAAATATGCCGAAAATTTATAATACGCCATGGAAAGGGGTCTAGAAGTCCGTTTAATAGATTATTAGCCAACCAGCCTAAGGGTTGTCTACAGTTCCGTTGATCAAAAATGAAAAATCAAAATAAACGGTATGCGATAATACTTCATTCCAGTTATTTTGATATTCATACAGCTATTACTATTCACTAAATCTAATATAAAATGATGGTTTCTCTGGTGACACTTAACTTTGTCGCATATGTATGTAGAGATCGCGTGATTCATTGTATGCATGATCCAAAGCATGTATTTACAAAACGATATACTTATAAATATATGTTGAAGTCGATTACAATTTCCTAAACCACAACTTCTTTAAAATAGTCCAACTTTTCCAAGATTTAGCGCTAATTTATTGAAATAACTATGGATTTTTATTCATGTAAAATAGTCGTATCTCGAAATGTTTATGTCGAAAAATCATAACGCCACAATATTAATCACTGTACAGTCATTTCGGTACGGTAGAGTCATCGAAAGTACAGCGGATAGACAGTGAAATAGAGAACTTTGTGTGATAACACGTCAACTTTTCTAATTACGTCAACATCACAGACGAAAACATTTTGCAAAGTCAAAAACAGTTTAAAACTTTCATGCAATTTCCGGTCAATTTGTATCAGTTAAGAGAGACGACTTTTATGGACATCCCTTACGATTAAATATTGATATATCCTAAGTAAACCGCGAACAAGGATGGCCACGTTCCGGGACCAAAACTAAACAACAAATATGTACAGGTAAGGACAAACCATCAAACACATTAAACACAGCGTCGCACCGCCTTGAAACGATTAGGTTCAAAATCTCCACTGGGGAGCTTAAACTGGGTTATGATTGCGCGCAAACTCTCACGCTTTATCCCCAACGGGGGCCTCCTTGACCGATTGGTTAAGATCACTGACTACAAACCACTTGCCCCTCATCGATATTGGTTCGAGCCTCCCTCGGGGCGTTGAATTTTTCATGTGAGGAAGCCATCCAGCTGGCTTACGGAAGGTCGGCGGTTCTAGCAAGGTGCCCGCTCGTGATGGAATAATGCACGGAGGGGCACCTTGGGTCTTCCTCCACCATCAAAGCTGGAAGGTCGCCATATGACCTATAAATGTGTCGGTGCGACGTTAAACCAAACAAAATAAATAAATGACTTTATCCCCGCCCTGTTCTAAAACTACAGAACGATGCAAATTAAAGTCATTAACACCAGGTTTATCTTTTAAAAAGGAGATACAAATCAAAGCTGTCCAGGTCCAGGAAATGCCTATAACAGAGTCTTCCTCTTGTCCTGTCGAACACAATCGTAGAAGAAAGCATACCGTCTAGCAGTAGAATGGTTAAACACCAACTTGCAGTGTTTCTCAAAGAAGCTTGGTCATAACCTCTTAATATTTTTCCCAAAACAGTTTCCATGATCCAGAATCTTACTTTTAATCTGCTAGTAAGCACGATTATATAGTTTGTGCTAAGTTGTCAGTTTTTCAGTGAATAGTAAGAGTTTTTATTTGAATATGCCTTGTAATATGTGGCATGTACATGTAAACATTTTTTAAAAAAAATTTCATTACAAAAATATATTTGAATTTATTTCATAATATTTTTAAACCATTTTCTGATTTCATATAAGATTCGTGAATTTGACAACTACAGTCAGATATGTTGTTCTCGTGATAATCCAATTATAATTAGTGCTTACAATGGCTTCAGTGTTGTTTTATTTTCTGGTTCTTTTGGATCATGGAGTCCATTCAACATGTGTGTAGTAGAGTTCCGCTAAAGCCGTTGCTACGGGAGGTGTTAGGTGTTGCACTTTTTATTTCTCTCATGAACAGACCCAGTCAAACGGATCTGCTATTGGTTGCATTCTTTGCATCCAAAGGATATCTTTACAGATTTATTAGCTCTTAAAGTGGCGTGTGGCGATTGTGAAAAATTTCCTCGTTCTTATATTCAGTGGTGTTATATTTTCTAGTCATTTTGGATCACGGAACCAAACAGTATGTGTGTAATAGCGTTCCGCTTAAGCCGATACTAGGGGGCGTGAGAAGTGATGAACAGACTCAAACAGAACCCTTGCGGTAGCTCAGTATTCCATCATACAGTGCATAGTCTTTGGAGATAAATATCACTTTTACTTGCATCTATTTTAAATGAACAAATCTTTACAGTCATTGGTTAAAAAGGTTTACAAAAGTTATAAATAGCGTAAATGCATAACTAAAAAATGCTGAACAAAGCGCGTAAAA
Source organism: Mercenaria mercenaria (assembly GCF_021730395.1). NCBI lineage: Eukaryota > Metazoa > Mollusca > Bivalvia > Venerida > Veneridae > Mercenaria > Mercenaria mercenaria. Next base: position 48,360 of record NW_026460897.1, on the reverse strand, counting down.
TATTTACAGGCAGTAAGACTGGTAAATTTCAAGCTTTTGGTGGTGAAAAAATTTAAGACCCCAGATGTCCAGGCAAATATCCAGAAAAAAGGGGGTTTTTTTGGAGGTAATGGGACAAACGCTTTTTCCGATTTAATTCACTAGTTACGTGATCGAACTTCAGCACTCAAGCGTCCATCCCGAGCAAACTGCAAACGAGACCAATAAAAACAGTTTACTTGACATTATAACATGAGAAATGCAAAAGAAAAAAGAAAAGGCAGTAGATTTTCTAAATCTACTTGACCCTTGACCTGACTGACTATGACATGACCCTTTGGTAGCAATGTTCAGTGCCTAAATATTTCCACGGTTGACCCATATATAAAGATAAAACTTGAATGTCAAGCATTTACAAGCTTTGAAATCAGCGGTAACATTTTTAGAAATATCAAGTGTATCAAAAAAACATAAAAATCATTGTGTTGATGTTTTTATAAATATTTTGGATAAAATTTAAAAAACATTAAAGCATAAACTTCAAAATGAATTTTGTGGTAAATAAAACGTACATAAACCTACAGCGTTATATACGAGAATCTTACATTAAATCGTGTTTTTATCTATTGCTAGTAAGCACGCTGTGTAAACTTATATACAATATAATTTCCATGTAGATTCCATTGCAAATAGTCCTGTCTATCAAACCATGGTAAGCCTTAATCATAATTAGATTATCGCGGGAAGAACGTATCTGATGGTTAGGTTCTTGTCAAAAATATGAATTCTGCATAAAATCAGAAAATGGTTTAAAAGTATAATAAAATAAATTCAGATCTATTATTTATACTGAAATTTTAAAATAATGGTTATATGTACATGTAATATATTACAAGGCATATATACAAACAAAAAATAACTAAATATTTATAAAAAAAAGTGACAACTTATCACCAACAATATAACCATATCCGTTGCTCATCGTTCCATCAAACATTGCATAGTCTGTTGTGTTAATTACACTTTTACTTGCAATTACTTTGAATACATAAATTTTTATTCATTAGAAAGGTATACAAAAGTCATAAATAGTGTAACAATTAAATTCGATGAATTGGTATCCACCGCCGAATGGGTTTATGTTGTGGAATGGCAAAGAAATATATCCGGCAAAAAGTTTAGGCTGTTACAAAGCAGGAAATAATTTCATAACATATGAACATAAAAGTACAGAAGTCCTTAAGAGAGCACAATCAAGAAAGAAATCTGTAACGTGGGTGTGACGGAGTTGGGAGTTTACAACTTCACTTGTTTATAAATATTCATGAAAAGTTTGGAAAAAATCGGGGGGAGTGAAATTATGAATATTGATGAAAATAAAAAGTTAAAAATATAGTTGGGGTGCATGACTGGGGTGTATGGGGTGACTGGGTGGAGGAGCGAGGTGGTTGGAGGGTACAACTTTGCATGTTGATAAATATTTATAGAAGATATGACATTAAAACAATGAAAAAATATCGGATGGGGGTATTGGAAGGGGTCGGGGTGTGACCAGGGTGTGGGTACACAACTTCACATGTTAATAATGAATGTTCATGGAAGAAATGAAAAAAAAATGATGAGATACTATCAATTGGTTAGTTTGTTTTATGCAAGTATATGTATTTTTAAACAATGGAAGGTCAATAACTCTGAAGTTACGAAAGAGATACTGACCAAATTGAGTGTGCACAACCACATTATGTTGATCTAGATTCAGTATAAGTTTCAAAGTTTTATGTCAAATATGTTACAAGTTATGAAGCAGAAATTGCCAAACTAATTACGTGTACATGTACTATTTGCTTATACTCACTGGACGCCAGTCCTTGAGTGTATCGTCAAGGGAACTGCATCAAATTCAATTTATCTCTTACTCTGATTTTAAAGGTTTCTGAAGAGCACACGAAGCCAATGCGTTCTTTTTTGTTGTTCATTGCAGTTAATCGTAGTGAAGATAAGAAAGTTAAGAAAGTTAAGAAGGTAAAGGTCGTACACCTTGTAGGCGAGGATGAAGTTGTAGATGATGATGACATTGCAAAAACAAAGAAACTGTTTAAAATATTTGGCAAGAACTTCAGAAAAGCCAGTGCTAAATTTGCTGACTTTTTTGAAGTTGCTTCTGACTCTGTAGCCATAAAAAATAATAATCTAGACGAAATTATGAGGTAAGTACCTTTAAAATGTTATGCAGTTTCTTCGAATATGGCAATGTAACGAAATGTCTGTTTAGATTCTTGGGATGGAGGTATTTTTGCATGAAATTTGAAAACTGAAGTCTATAAGGCATCAGGGGCAATACAGTCCAGAAAAGCACTGTCGACGTTTAATCTGTCATGATACTGGCTGAATATGTCACTTGGCAATGTCGAAAAAACGGCAAACAAAGTCACCGTCACCTGGGCTAAATATTATTGCTTGTAATAATTTATGGTTACAATGAATTGAGCGAAACGTTTACTGGACAAATCCGGAGACGGAATATAGGACTATATCATATATTCACTTTTATACCATGCTGTATTATGCCGTATATAACTATTGCCATGGTATTCCAACAAGTAAGCCATTTGTTCTTTTGCATGAAAACCAGGTGCATATAATATGTTCGTCTATAAAATCATAATCTTGTTTTTAAAAAGCGATGGCCGGACAGTAAACACCTCGTATCTGACTTTTTGTGTTTCTGTATGTTTTGTTAAATAACAAATTATAAGTTTTTGTCACGAAATTCTCATTTCGGCTGTTGAAAGAGTAAACTGTGCCTGTATCCCTAAACAGAGCGCACGCTCCACAGCTAAACAATCGAATATATAGTATCTGAGTGCGTTTTGCACGATTCCTAGTTCAAATACATAGGCAAATGTTGGCAGAAAACTAGATTTCGCATGCGACGTGTTTATTTTGCATTCTATAGCATCTTTTGTCAGTATATTATATCCAGGGCGATTTTTATACTAACAAAATGAAAGACAGTGTCTTATTTAAAGCTTCATTTTTTAACTAGAAAATGTATAACAGTTTTAAGCATACTCGTTTGCATATCATTAACCTTTTTAAACCATTATTGTTCTCTAATTCTGTATCAATGTAATTGAAGAATGATAAAACGTTTTATACCTGATGTATAACCTGATTGGTGATTTTACTAAAAATATATATTTTAATTCTGGTACACAGTTGCTGAAATGGTAAACTTGCTTGTCGAGGTCAGAAAGTAATGAAAGGACTCCGGGTCGAAAACAATAATAGCTAGGGCTTTCAAGTTTTACACAAAGGCTAAATAAAATAGTATTATCAATGGAAAGAACCCAATAGATTTTTAGGTCAATCGCTCTATGGACAATGCCATAAGGCGTTAAAAATTGTTTGTTTCCGGTATCCCGACCTACCCTAAATTTTTGGCCCGACCCGAAATGTTTTTATGGCCTTGGAGAATTTTTTTTTCAACTTTTTAAAAAAAAGTTGCAAAACTGCACATTTTATGATTTAAACATGGCCAGTGATGTTAGAAATCAACTTACTGATGCTCTAAAGGCATAACCCCCTTATTTGTATTCATTTTTTGACACAAAAATCATTTCCGAAAAGTCTCCCTTAATAAAAATATCCAAAATAAAGAATTCCGACCTACCTACCCTAATTTTTAGCATGTTACCGGAAACAAAGAATATTTTATTTTAGGCTTAAATCAGATGTCAATAAACATAATTTCTTGTAATTTTTGTATTCATGTTCGTGTTAGAAAGTTTTATAGCTACAGCTTTCAAACTTTATATTGTCTAAGTACCACTTGAGGGGGATCCATATTGTTTTGGGGTCAGTAGGTCAAAAGTCAAATTCAAAGGGATAAACCCTTATCTGTTTTTATTTTCTTGATAGTGTATCTAAATATAATGTACCTCATGTAGATCCTGCGATCCTCACCATACCTCCATCCCCCCACCCACCCCTGTATTATTAAGATATGTTTTGTTAGTTTCTGTTTAAATGTTTTGATATTTTATCTTAGTATCCATCATTGAAATCCCGCATTTTAGTTTAGTTTCTGTATATCGTATCTTAGTAATTTCATCACTCACTCCGCTCCTTGTGTCTGATTTTACTGTCAGAAACAGTTTCTCGATTTTGTATCTAAATATCCTTTATCCTGTATAGATCAGGCATAATATAATATATCAACATACCTCTCGCCCCTGAAAGATATCTTTTTATTTTATATATCTTGTTATCATTCATCCAAATCCCTCAATTTCACACATACCTCGTCCCCCACCTTTCCGCCCCTGTGAATATTTTTTGAAAACCTTTTAAGTCAAGTTATTTCTTTCTAAGTATCAACTTCACCCCGCACCACACACCGCAATGTAATTACTGACAACTATTGCATTTGCTGCCCTGTCCAATTCTGTTTACAAATGGGCGTATTAGACATTTGCGAATTAAGACTAAGTGGAGTATGAACACCTAAGACGATCGATTTTTCTTGGTGGCCGTCTCAACATCATTATATTTGGTGCAGTAGGAATATGCGTAATAGGTGATATGCCTGGCTTATTATGCTACTACTATGCGGTAGGGAATATGTAGATTTGGCTTCGTCTGTCCGTCAGAGAAAATTTGTAATACTATGATAACAAATACTATTGAACGAACGTCGTTAAAAGTATCGAAAGACAATCATGAAATTGTGTTGGAATGTTATTCAACATTAGGAGTTGCGCAAAATATCTGAGCACAAAGTGCTCAAAATGAGCCATTGTGGTAGGACAGTGTCGTCCGACGTCGTCTATCGTTCACAATTTCACTGTTAACTTGGAGGTTGCAATTTAAGTCCAATCTTAAGGAAACTTAGTCAGAATGTTGTGTTGAGAAAATTTCGACATTTCGACATAAAAAAAACAACTTGTTATCACTCAATACTTCTTTTTAATACTGGATATATACAAGACTTGGTCAGACTATCTTTATACAATTTACATCAAGTAAACATATTTTGTTATGACACATAATTTATACCCCTCGTTATTTTTTGTGAATGAGGAGAGTATATTTTGAAAGATATTCTATATCCAAATATATACAAGCTGTGTTAAAAAAGACCGTGCAAGGGTTTGATGTCTCCCAACATTTGTACAAGTCTAGGGGGAAAACTCTGTTCTGTAGCGATCTATAGGTTTCATGAAGATCTTTTATGGATAACATGTATTTTGGTGGGGGGGGGGGGTTTCTTAATCAGTGATTTTTTAAATCAGTTAATGGGTAATAACTCTGCAGTTACTTAAGAGATTCTGATGAAAGTCACGCATGCATCACCGCCCTGAGGTGATCTACATTTGTGTTATAGTTATATTTCATCAAGTTACTTTTTTATGTCGGACTTTATAGAACGTAAATAATCAAAGGGCAATAACTAAGAAATCCTGACAAAATGCGTATGCATCGCTGCCCTATAGTGATCGATATCTGTGTAAAATTTCATGAAGATCCATGAATAGGTTACTTAGATACTGTCAAAAATTGAGGCGTGCGTGCGTGCGTGCGTGCGTGCGTGCGTGCGTGTGTGCGTGCGTGCGTGCGTGTGTGTGTGTGTGTGCGGAGGGCGGGGAGGGGGAGGTAATTCTACATGCAAACAAAGATCAAGTGCTCATTAATAATTATTCGCTGTTTGGTGATTCTAGCTGAAGTACTTTTTGAATGATAATCATTTTTAATTTTATTTTTTTACCAACTCTAGGTGGAAAAATCTGCTTTAAGTAGCTAAAAGGAGATAATACTTCGTTTGAGCAATGGTCATGTGCTTATTGATAATTAAGTGATGTTTGGTGGTTCTAGCTGAAATACTTTTTGAATAATTTTCATTTTTTATTCCAAATGTGGGGCGGGGATATCTGCTTTGACTGGATCAAGGAGGATAATATTATGTGTAAGCAAAGTTCATATGCTAATTAATATTTATACATATTTATGATAGGTTTGGTTATTCTAGCTGAAAACCTTCTCGAATTTAAGCATTTCTTTTTTCAAATCAATCAAGTGGGAAAACTATTTCTACTGGGTCAAGGGGACTAATTCTACGAATAAGTAAAGGTCGTAATCCTCTTCTTATTTTTTGATATCTTAACGCTTTTTAAACTGCATAGACGCACGAACGGACAAACATTTAGATGGATAACGCCAAAACAATATACCTTTCCCATCGGCAGCGGATGATAAGACCGCCCTTATAGTTCTTATGGAAATGAATTATCGTCTGCACATAATATAATTTAAATATTGAGATTCTTCCTTAAAAATCGATCGTCCTAGGTGTCCACGGTCCACTTAGTCTTAATTCTCAAATGTCTATTATGTTCAGTTAGACTGAACACTTGTTTTCATTTAGGAAAGATAAACCTGAGATGATTAGAAAAAGAGCCCGTAAAATGATTGGAAACATAAATTTTAACAGCCGATTGAAAACCTGTGAGCGCTTCGCTACAGTCTGCAGATATGGAAAGGATGAATATTTAAAGGTAACTTAAACACTATTTATCATTATCAGGCTTTTTAATATTATTCTGCACAATACGTAGATATTTTTGGGTCGAGTACGAATCTAAACAATCATATTAGACTAACCGATAAGCGAATCTTATATTATGTATCAGAAATTGCGAGTAAACATATTTTGTGCTGTAAGATATTGAATAACATTTTATGATAATCTTCCTAGGTGAAAAAAAAACAAAAAAAAACGATAAGTGCGACTTATAGATCCACGGATCCCCGATGGATCAACACGACTAATAAGGCGTAAAAATTGTTTGTTTCCAGTATCCCGACCTACCTTTAATTTTTGGCCAGACCATAATTGTTTTTATGGCCATGGAGATTTTTTTTCAAATTTTTAACAAATACCTGCAAACAGCACTTTTTGTGTTTTGAACATGCTCAGTGATGTTAGAAATCAACTTACTGATGTTCTAAATGCATTACCGCCTTATTTTCTTTCATTTTTGACACAAAAATAATTTCCGAAAAGTCTCACTTAATAAAAAAGAATTAAAAAAATCCGACCTACCTACCCTATTTTTTTACCATGTTACCAGAAACAAAGAATATTTTTTGGGCCTAACGTAAAGATATCTTAAGCTGTTCATCAATAAACAAGGAGGGCGATTTTTAGTCCCCTACTGGTTGAAAATCAGTTTCAGGGACTATGGGAATGCACTCTTCCGTCCATGTGTCGTCTGTTTCGTTTGCAGTCCATAACTCTGACATTCAGTAAGGGATTTAAACATCATTTGGCACAAATGTTTCCAATGATGAGACGACGTACCATGCACAAACCCGGACTAATGTTACTTTGCACAAATTTACTTTATAATAAGACGATGTGTCTTGCGCAACTTTCAGAGCATAAGCTGAAAGGTTAAGGTCACACTTAGCAATCAAACGTTAATATGGCTTGAAAAAGATCTATTTCCTGTCCATAACTCTGTCATTCATCAAGAAATGTTAATATTACTTGGCACAAATGTTCCTCATGATGAGACGACGTGTCATGAATCAAACCTGGACCCCTAACTCATACATCAAGGTCACAATTGGAGGTCAACAGGGTTTTTTTCCTGTCCGGTCAAGAACTCTGTTATTCATTAAGATATTACAAAACAAATTTTCACCATGATGAGACGATGTGTCATGTGCAACACGCAGAACCCAAGCTCAAAGGTCAAGGTCACACTTGGAGATCAAAGGTCAATAGGATTTTTTATCCTGTCCGGTCTATAACTTTGTCATGCAAAACAGGATTTAAATATCAGTTGGCACAGATATTCAGATATTCCCCTGGGTAAGACAACTTCTCGTGCGCAACACCCTGGCTCTTAGCTGGAAGGTCAAGGTCACACTTGGAAGTCAAAGGCCAAAATGGCTTTTTCATGTCCAGCCTGTAATTCAATAGTCTAAAATGGATTTATTTTAATATAACTTGGCAAAAATGTTCAAAATCACGAGACGGATTGTCATGCGCAAGAACCAGGTCCCTAGTTCTATGATCAAGGTCACACTTAGAGGTCAAAGGTCAAATTCAAGAATGACTGTCTGGAGCATTTCTTCTTCATGCATGGAGAGATTTTGCTGTAACTTGGCACACATGTTCATCATCATGAGACACCTTTGATTTTAGAATCACTTTCCTTTGTTGTTATTGTAAGCTTATATAATGTATTATACAATATTATGTAACTTTTCTTATTACTGACCTTAGAGAAAAAATGAGACCATGTTTTTGAGGTACAACATGAATATTATATCCAATTTTAGGTATATTTTGACCTATTTCTACTTGTTAAAGAGCTTTGTTTGGACTTTTATATTATATAGATTTCTTAAGGATTAACTTCCCTTTGTTGTTACTATATAGCTTATATCATAACTATTTATAATTGGCTGAAAACATCATATGAAAATACAGGTGCTAGTGTAAATACATTTTCTATGACGGGCATATATTGTGACATTCTGGCACTATTGTTTATACTTACAGATGTTATGAAACAATCAATTGTGTTGTTACAACATATTGTATATATAATACAATATTGTTAATACATCATTGACAGATATCGGTTAATTATGTTATACTGCAGTAGAGAAAAATAAGTGCCTTCCAGTAGGGGATTATGTAGATGGGGGATTGTAGAACTAACATGTCTGTGTTCATGTATGTATTTATAAACAGACTAGAGGGAAAATAACCAACTACTTTCTTTTTCTCCCCACCTTTGCCTTTTATTAGCTCACCTAGTGATGACTCACCGTGATCTGTCGTCCGTTCGTCGTTCATCCGTCGTCATCCGTCTTCGGTCCGTCTGCACTTTCGTTTGAAAATAGATGAAACTTAGCATGCATGGTTCATACTGATGCTTCTTTTTCGAACTTGTTCAAAAACTTCCTTAAGGTTGCAAAGTCGCCATATGATGTATAATTGTGTCGATGCGACGTTAAACCCAACAAAAATTCCTATAAGATGCGCGCAGGAGCTGCCAGAGCTGAAATGAAAACATCTTAAAACGATATCTTTTCCTAAACCGCTGTTCCGATTTTGAAGCAATTTCATACAAATATTCTTTGGGTCACTACTACCAAGACTTTTCATTGTTCAAGCGATCCAAATATAGGCAAATAAAAGTAAATAGGACAAGGATCATATGAAGTGTTTGATTGAGAGCTAGTTTAGTCATTAATGCTCGAGCGAGCGGTGTCAAATTTTCATGGCCAGTAACTATTATAGTAATGTCGACAAAACATTTAAATGTAATACTACCCGTAATAGGCTTCTATTTCACCAAAAGCGTACATACAACTTGATAATGCAAGCTTTGAAAATGTCAAACGATAGAAATAAGGTGCATATTGACAACTTTTATAGTGACAGAAGTTCTCAAAACTTCCTTTAAACTACCTCCCCTGATAATTTTGGTTGTTCATGAGTTATCTCCACTTAAAACTAGAGAAAAACTATTTTTCTCCTTTTCCCTACGGAAAATTTTAGATTTCTTTTTGATATTTGTATCAAATCATATGATGCAGCTTTCTACCGCAAAATTTTCTCGAAACTCAAGTTGAGATTTTCATAATCAAAGACATTATATATTTCCCATAGGCATTAATGTTAACTTCTATACCGATTATCTCTCGGTGAAACGTTTTTAATTTTCAATGACTTTAAAGTTTTTAATCATTACTATCCAGTAACAAGATATGAAATATGGCTATTACACCATGTTATCCTAAAGATATTAAATTCAAATCCGTAGAAAAAATACATCTAATGAGAAACACAGTTTGAAAATTGTCAATCCTCCGTTTCATGAATGGGATGATGAGCTCCTATCAAAAATGTTCATGATTAAAATAAAAGAAATTCTCAAATATTAAAACACATGATAACATACAAATATTAAAACAATTGATAAAACAAACTTCAATTTGCTTTGTATGCTGGTCAATGTTCGCTCGAAACCATGGATAACTCGAGCATTTTACTCATCCCCTTGCAACCTCGAGCGGGCGATATTTTACTCTATTTGCAGCCTCCAGTTTGAGAAAAACGAGTGTTGTGTGAAAATAAATATCAATACAAATATTTATTAATTAAGTTTCCTGGTTGCTGTATTTGTTACACAAAAAGACATTTTATAAAATTTCTCTGTTAACCGAAGCCACTTGCCTATATTGAATCCATATACAGAATCTATACTGAGCTGTATGGACTCCATTTCAGCATCCCGTCCGTATGCAGAACCCATGCTAGTCCCATGTTAATCATGATTGCAAACCACAGACTAGGGCCTGATGTCGAAGGGCAAGGTCATTGCTCAAGATCAAATAATTTGTAGTTCAAGGTTGATTTTAAATAATAATATTTGTCATGTGTTTACGATAAATATCCGAGAGCCCCTGCTCATTTGTCAGTAACGAGGCTTGTACAAGAAGAGTTTTTCTATATTTGTACCTGACAATACCTGAATAAACCGCATATGTAACATATATATGAACTCTGAATGGTAATGTAATGATCCTTTTTTATTTGTTCTTTTATCAACTACGTCGTTTACTTACACAATATGTTTTATAAATTCAAAAGGACAACTAGGTTAGCCACTTCTTGTTCTTAAATTCCTCTCACAAGCTACAGTTGATAGAATTAATTCTAAACATAAAGCGTTTCATCATACACTCTTAATTAAAATAAAATGTCTATTCAGTTATCAAGTTGGTAACAATTTTGTTTCTCATTAAATGTAAGCAAGAACATGGAAACAATGCCAAGAATAGGTGTGATAATTGCATGACAGTTTCGGTAATTTATCAATTCAATTGTTTTATTCACTAGGTTAAACAAAATCTCCGTTCAAACAACAGAAGTGTTCTTAAAAGTCTCAAAAAGGGGGATCTTGTGGAACTTTCCAGGGGAAAAGACTACCATAGTGCTGTATACATTGGTATGATTTTATATTGCATTTAGTTAAAAGTGTATTATGTTTAAAGGAGGGTACAATGTATCTTATATCAATAATAAAGTATTATACGTTTGAGATACAAGTAATTGTTTTAGTTTCTTTTTACCTTTTTAAATAATATATGAAGAATTAACACGAGACATTGTTTCACATTTCCGTGCTCTAGACCTTACTTTTACTTAGATTAACAGGATAGATGACATTAAGCTATGCCCTCTGGTTCACAGACGTGAAAATAGCAAAAATCATTTAGAATCTCTCAAAGTTTAAAGAATACCTGGAATTATAATGAAATGGTCCCACTGCAACAAGCATACGTATTCTATATATTGCAGGAGGCAACAAAGTCGTGCACATTGCTGGTAATGAGTATGATTTCAGAAGTAATGCTTCACATCCACGCCGAACAGCAGAGAAAGTTCTTATAAAAAAAGAAAACATTTGGCAAATTGATCATGGTTGTAAAATCTCCAAAAGCAATGATAAGTACGAAAAAAAGTGAGTTAATTTGTGTTTTTTTCATATTTGTTTACCACTCAAAAAGGAGTGTTTTATTTCCGCTGATGTTATTCAGTATTCTGATTTCTGTTATAAAATGATCTGTTCATGTTTTGCTCACTTTTTATTCTGATATGTTCAAATTAGTGCAATACAAAACACATCTAAGGAGGTCAGTCAACTACGTGAGATGTTAATATCGTATAGACATCGTACGTTGACAGTACGAGTACCCTGCGATAGTCATGCGAGCATTAGCAAACCTCTCAGTTTTCCAAATCCGTTCGATGCATGAACGAGCTCTTCCAGGGAAACCGTACGGGGCTCGTGCGAGCTGCTTCCGGCTTCGAAAAACTCTACAAGCTTGTGAAGAACTCGTGAGCTCCGTGAAACTTTTTCACCGGTCCCCAAATCCTCTACGAGTTCAAAACAGCCTTACGACGCAAAATTGAAAGTTAAGTATGTAAAGACAACTCCGAATATGTTTGAATAAAATCCATGACAGACATCCGTGGACAATTTACGAAGACTGGATATATCAATCTAAAATAAAAACATGAAAACTTCGACAAAATTTGTTGAAGCAATTTTGATGTATTTCGTCGAAAGTTGCTATAAATACATATATACACATCAAACTAGATTTTCAGACTGTTTAAATTCATAATCTTAATAGTTTTAAGTGTATATGCTGCGTATGTGTACATGCACGTATGTATGTTTTATAATAATCATGCAGGATTATCTTGAAATAAACTGGCATAATATTTTACTTTTGTAACTAAACCTTGACACGGTTGTTTTTTGTTTTTTTTTTTTTGGTTTTGTTTTTTCGCTTCTGTCCACAATGACTGTAATCGGTTAAACTATACTTTTGGGCGCAGCAAATTACGGACGTTCTCACTGATAATTAGAGTGACAGCTACATCATTTACTACCTGCGTTTGATGTAAACATTTATATTCGACGAGTTTTCTGTAATCGGCAGTATCAATTGTTCATTTTGTAATATTATACTTTTATTCAACTGCGGCAGTCTCAAAACAATACATGATGGTTTTTCTGTATTACTCATTGTGGACCACAATCTCACCTCCTTAACGGGGTGTTAACCTTTCAAGTGACGTAAAATTCTTTCATGCGGGTTAGCAATTAAAATGGTTTACTGGCGTTAATCTGTTCAACCCTGCCTCATGTGGCTGTAGGACACATGTGCCCTCCTTTGGCATCTAAGGCTTTTAAAATGCTAGATTCTTAAATTTTTGTTGCGGGACATAAATTCTAATAAAACAAATATTCAAGGCCCAGCTCTTGAAGATAATCTTATGTTGTATATCTAAACCACATCGACACATTCAGGACATATCAGCACTCTCTAGCTGTTATAGTCGAGGAAGACTCAATGTACCCTACCTTCTTGGCATTATTTCGGGCATAGGTGGGCAGCTGGTAGAGCCGCTGGCCTTCTACAGACAGACTGAATCGCTCATATGATGACTAGAGTAGGGCTCGAACCCTCAGAGACTATGGTCAGGTGATCTGACACCAATATCCTTTACCACTCGGCTATGGCGGTACCTTGTTCACTGTACTAGAATACCTAATAAATTCCCCAAAATTAAAACATCACTGAAAAATAGGAAAAAGAAATTTTACATTTCTGAGCAATGTAATGTAATATTCAATGTGTTTGTTATTAAACCCTTAATAATAAGGTTCTTCAAGGATAGAAAAATATTTCCCCTGCTATTCTTGCATTATTATATCCAGTTTGTAATATATGTAGTTAAGTATATAAATATAACGAGATATTCAATTGCTAGGACAATACCTCCCTTTTGAAATCTAGAAACAGATGTTAGATGTATATCCGGAAATTTTCATGTAAAAAAGGCAAAGAAAATCTCTTATAGAAGTGAAACCCCTAAATGCCAGACATCTTAATACCCAATAAACAGGATCCTGTCTGGTCAAGTCTGATGAGGGTCCATAAACCCCCCTGTAGACTTGACATGTAGTCCATGTAAGAGGATCATAAATTTTATTAATATACACAGATAATTGTTTATTTCCAGTGTTTTTGCATTTATTGATTGAAATGCAGCTTTTTTCAGAATATAAACAAAATTATTTTAGTTGATAATATACTAAGTGTTATTGCTCTGTCATGTTATGTAATGTCCTGGCAATTAAACTGCAACTCTTACATCGAGGCATTTTTTTATTCTCATCTTTTTAGAAAACTCTCACCTTCTTTTAATAAAAAATATATTAAAAAAAATTAAAATTCAGTAAGAGAAATGGCATGTATTTTTTATTCAATTATTATGATTTTTTTATGTAAGTAACAAAATAATACCAGACAAAATGAATATTGCTGGATATTATCAGAAATCAAAGAAGCGTTCAGATGCACATTTAATAGATAACAAGAGTTGTCACTAATGGTGACAAATGCCCCCGCAGCGCCTTGACCTTTGACCTGGTGACCTTGACCTTTGATCTGGTGACTCCAAAGTCAGTAGGGGTCGTGTACTCAATAAGTATTATCAGCATGTGAAGTTTGAATGTTCTGGGTGCAGTGGTTCGCGAGTAAAGTGCCTTCATGCAAAAAGTTAACGTTGTGACTAACGAACGAACGAACGGACAGTTGAAAACTAATATGCCTCACTTCGGGGGCATAAAAATATTTGGACATAAATGATAAAATCCATATATTAACAGATATTGTTCAAAATACACATGATTTATTTATTATATACATGATTTATTCATTATTTTTAAAAAGTGCCTGAATGCATTTTTTATATATAAAAATCAAGCAGTAAAGCGATATAATTGTTATACAATTTAATTTATTTAAAAAAAATGAAATACTCTTGTATTTTAACAGGATTAATCAAATCGTTATAAAGATGAAAACTGGTTTGCTATAAAGGTGAAAAATATCACATGCAATTTATGAACTGTGCAGTAGCTATACAATAGCCTGTTATGATAAACAGAAGCAAGTCTATCGATAGTCCAGTCTTGTATATTTGCACTTATCGACAATACGCAAACCATAGGCCACATACCTCGCACACCAGAATCAGTGTCTTTAAGAGGAAGCCGCTTCTTTATGCAGGAGGAAAACTAAGTGAACGCCGACTAGCACTGACTATATATATGTTTAATTTTAATCTCTATAGTCCTGTATAGTATACATTGAAATAACGCCAGTTCAAATAATTCTTTGATGCGTAGCTTATTTTCAAAATAACAAAAATGTTCGCGATTTTCTTGGACAGTCCTCGTAAATGTCTAATTATGAATGTTTATTATTCCTTGTCTAATTGCAAAGGCTTCTTTTATAAACTTACATAGTTTAAATACAACTTCATAATTTACAGACTGCATTAGTTCTAGAAGATTTACAACATTTGGCCAACAAACATGATTTCTACTAATAAAACGTGTACGGATTTGGTCATTCGCACAACGTATAAATATAAAATGGTTTTCGTCTTCAACTGAAGTTGCATATCATACAATATAGCAGATTATGTTAAAACTATTAATATAATAACGACCTGTTTCAGTAGGTAGTTGGTGCGATATCAGTCTTAACTTTGTGAATGGTATTAATAGAATAAGTGGTATTTCATCCAAATAGTATTCACGTTTAACAATTATCTTAAACAACCTATAAGTACATAAACTTTGACTACCAGATACATGTTGTACAGTGGTAAGCCATGCCTGCACAAACTGATCAATTAGTCTTTGCTTATATTACGTTGGAAACGTTTTAGCATTAACAGAGTCAAAATTTATCCATACATTTGAAAAACCACTGTTACATTACAACGATTTTACTTTAGTTGTCCGATTATTTTTGCCTCTATGGAAATTACGTAACATGGATTCATATAACTTTATCAACCAGTATTTAATGATCATAACTCATCTACCAATATATAACGGGTATCGGCATAACTCACCGTAGACAGCCATATTCCTTGTTGTCTGTTAACGTAATATACCTCTAGCATAATTCAATACAGAACAAACAAAGTCATAAAACAATAGACATATTTAATAAGTTTAAATGGCATATCATGTTTAAGAAAAAAAACTTTCAGTATAATTGAATACAGTGAATTGAATAAGATAATTGAAATTATCTACAGTGACTATTTGCATATTGTTATAAGTCCATATTTCGTCGTTTTTAAGTGGACCACGTTTTCTAAACACAACAACTTTACATTAATTTGGGTTTACTTCTAAGTTCTAACCTCCAATTATTACAATTATTATTTAAAAAATACAGATTATTCTGCAAGTCGGAGGGGTTTTACTGATAATCACCATGTCGTCTGCAACTAACACAAAGAATAAACGATTTTTTCATTTAAACTAACGCCAGAGTTAACCTCATCAAGGAGAAATAACTCTAAATCTTCTAAGAAAAATGAGAAAATTAGATGGGACAATACGTCCACTTGTTTCAATCTAATAGAGTTTTCAAGGTAATCTGAATATGTTTACAACCTCTCACATGAACTTTAACTTTTGAGTACAGTCCTCAGTGTTTTATCTCGAACACCAATTTCGAAAAGCTTAAACCAGAGGCCATTACAGTACACGCTGTCGAATGGATAAATAAAGGCACATGCTAACCTTCCATTTTTCGTTAAAAAATGTGCTAACAATTGCATTGAATAGAAATATTGTATCTGTGGTCGGTTAACCTTTTCAAAACAGTTTTGAAAAATAATCGTACGACTCCTGAGTACTAATGCCATTATACAGACTTTCTAAAGCACTTCTATTAAGAATATCACTCCAAAATAATAAAAAAAAACTAGTATGTTATAGGAATATGACCATTGTAAAAGTGTAGACCCTCTTTTAAGAAAACTCATTACGAAAAACGAACCAACTAATGGCTGTATAACACAATTTTAAACACTTGGTACACACACAAAAGTATGCATATCCACGCGGACGCACAGACATATACACGCATACGCACGCACGCACACACAACGACAGCAAATAAAACACGCAAGCACGTACGCGCGCACATGCACGCACACATGCACAACGACAACAAAAGAAATCTACGCACATTAATTGCACATGTTGTTTTCTTTTTCACAATATGATATTATGTCATGAAGATACATTTGTATATGTCATATTGTAGTTGCTGATTGAATATATATTTATATGTGGTTCATGTAGATATAAATGCACAATGATTGTAAATATATATGAGTAAAACAGATAAATTCAAAAGAAAGAAAAATGAAATTTACTATTATACATTTCAATTCTATTTTGATCATTTTTGCATATATTAAATTTATTTACAGAGTTATCATATTTATTCTTAGCATTAGCACATTTGTCGTCAAACCACTCAGCTTTTTACGGAATATATTTTTAACATGGGGTTTATCATATACAGTGTCATGTTTGTTAAACAAACAACATTTGTGAAAATCAACATTACTACTTACATTATTTTGTTTAGGTAACATGGAAATAAGGCCTTATCTGAAAAACACCACGCAGATCATCGTTCGATTTTATGCAAGTTCGCTCACACTGACCATTGCTATTGCCGTGGAAAACGCTACATGATACGAGTAAACTAGAGGGAGTGCGATCCAACCACTCGTTAAATAATTCGACAGAAAAAAGAAAGACTTTTACTAAAGTTATTCTCGTGCAAAAGCAGATAATTAATTACGCTCGAACCAGTACTTCAAGCATAGTTATGTATAACAAATTTTATCAAAATCATTTCCAAGTCTACCATTATCAATTCTTAAAACAAAATTATTTACATAGGTCAGGCAGTTTGATACCAAATTTATTATGTACAGAGTCTATATAAATACGATCGATTGGCACATCTGGACAAATTTCATAAGAATTATTCAATTTTACAATATTGCACACTGTACTAGCATTAGATCAACTGTGCACATCATATGAAACAAGTAGAGCTAATACAAAGCATAACGGAGTCAATATGAGAAAAATAGGGCCAATACGAGAAAACAGGGCCAATACGAGAAAACGGGGACAATACGGATTCAAGCAATTCTGATTGGTAGACGGCGAACGACAGCAAAGACATCGGAGTTTTACCTATGTGATGGTTGAATGCTATATATAATAAAATATAGGTGTTGACCATCCCGGTGTCATACCAAACATATTGCGTTACAGCTTCAATTAAAATAAACAGGCTGAGCATCTATAGGAATCGCATGTTGTAGACTCAAAGACATTATCTGACGGGAACTTTAATAAAAAGATCAGTCAGGTATAGTATCTCCAGCCTATAGGAGTTTGAGCTGTTTTCTTTTTTTAGCTCACCTGTCAAATAGTGACAAGGTGAGCTTTTGTGATCACCCTTCGTCCGTCGTCCGTCGTGCGTCCGTCTCGTGCGTCCGTGCGTCCGTCAACAATTTCCTGTCTGCACGATAGTGGTTTCATTTATGATTTTATTTTAACCAAACTTGCACACAACTTGTATCACCATAAGATCTCGGTTCCTTTCTTGAACTGGCCTGATGCCATTACAGGTTCCAGAGTTATGGCCCCTGAAAGGGCCAAAATTAGCTATTTTGACCTTGTCTGCACAATAACAGATTTATTTATAATTTGATTTTTACCAAACTGGCACACAACTTGTATCACCATAAGATCTCGGTTCCTTTCTTGAACTGGTCAGATTCCATCATGGGTTCCGGAGTTATGGCCCCTGAAAGGGCCAGAATTAGCTATTTTGACCTTGTCTGCACAATAGCAGCTTCATTTATTATTTTATTTTAACCAAACTTGCACACAACTTGTATCACCATATGATCTTGGTTCCATTCTTGAACTGGCCAGATTCCATTATGGGTTCCAGAGTGATGGCCCCTGAAAGGGCCAGAATTAGCTATTTTGACCTTGTCTGCACAAAAGCAGCTTCATTTATGATTTGAATTTAATCAAACTTGCACAAAACTTGTGTCACCATAAGATCTCAGTTCCTTTCTTGAACCAGCTAGATCCCATAATGGATTCCAGAGTTATGGCCCCTGAAATGGGCCAAAATTAGCTATTTTGACCTTGTCTGCACAATAGCAGCTTCATTTATGATTTGATTTTAACCAAACTTGCACAAAACTTGTATCACCACAAGATCTTGGTTCCATTCTTGAACTGGCCAGATTCCTTCATGGGTTCTAGAGTTATGGCCCCTTAAAGGTCCAAAATTGGCTATTTTGGCTTTTGCAGCCATATAGAGACTTCATTTATGGTTTTATTTGATACAAACTTCCAAAATATCTTCAACAACAATAAATCTTGGATTCCATGACAAATCAGATCCATTCGTAGGTTCCAGAGTTATTTTATATCTGATTAACTCCCCTGATTGTAATCAAAATGGATTTATATCAGTAAGTACTTACAGGACTTATTTGAAATTTCATTATTGTCATTAGTTGGACTGAGCCAATGAGGGTAGATAACTATGGACTGATTTTATGTCAAATTACCTCTCTTTATTTCAAATTAAAATGGGTATATCTCCGTAACTAATGAAGATACTGATCTGAAATTTCATTTATATCAACAGATTTATTTGGCAGATCCTTCTTTTGTTAACTTACAATCATAGTTCTTTAATTACTTCCCTTTTACGTTACTATAAATAGCTTGTTTTTACTAACTTTTTTATTATTGGCCATAGGGAAAAACCGAGACCACTTTTCTGTGGTACAACATAGATGGTACCTCCAATTTTTAGGTGTATTTTGACATATCTGTACCTTGTAAGAATTTTTTTTCCTTTTTGGTTTAATTTCTTCCCTTTGTTGTTCCTGTCCTTTGGACTTAGATATTTTTTCTGAGGACCTTCTTGTCCTCAACTCAGGTGAGTGATATGGGGCCATCATGGCCCTCTTGTTTTTTTTTTTTTTTGTTGTTTTTTTTGTAATTTGAAGGTTGTTAGTTTAAACATTTAATGATTTGCCTGATTCCTGAAATTATCGAGCTTATAACTAAAAACATTTACGAATCATCAGGGTGTCAAAATTATTCAAACAAAGGTCAACATGGTTCAATTTTGTTGAAATACGGTGTAAATATTCTATTATTTCGTCAGTTGGCGACCAATCCCCTAAGGGTCATCTTCAAGTATAGGTAGAGGCCAGATTGTAGGGATCTTTGCCTCTTTGGTTGATTTTACTGACATTACGTTTAAGCTATAGTCACACATACGGATATGTCCGTGCGTTGAAGTACGGTGCGGATAGGATTAGTCTGTGGGTGTATAACTACTGAGCAGTACGTCTTAGTACGGGAAAAATGGTGAGAAACAGGAAACAAACAAAACAATACAGGACGCGAATAAGTACGGATAGGTACGAGGTACTACGTTGAATTACATTTTACTGCGCCTTGCAACTTGCCCAGCGCACGGACGGGTCTGCTGTAAACTACGTTCAACTATGCTTAAGTACGAGCAGCCTCGAATAACTACGTTCCGCTACGGCGAGGTACGTAACAGCACGGATAACTACGTTTAAGTACGTTTAACTACGGATGAATAAGTTTCAGGCAAGTTGGCATAAAGTCACGCTCAAATGGCTACGGTTCGCTCAAACTTTTGTGCATGTTCAAAAGTTGGAGAAACTTGCAAGTTTGGATTAAGTTTTGAATACGTTTTGACCACGTTTTGGTACGGATTAATACGAATGACTACTCTGAGGTACGGTTCAGGTACGGATCGATACGGATTACTACGTTTCTGTTCGTAGCTAGACGTAGCTATCCGCGCCCTATGTGTGACTGGGGTATTACACTGACACTAGCATAAGTTTCGAACACAGAGTCCTCTAACGATATCGCTTCATTGAATAAGACTGAATTGACCTGTTGTTATTACTCTGTAAGACTTGTATAGTTAGAGCTATTCTCTAGATTGCCCTGTGGTGAGTTGCCATATCTAGGATTGTTCAATAACCCGCTATGTGTACTATCACTGCTGCTTTTTTGTGTTTTCTCAGTATCTTTACTTTTTTGTTATCAGTGAAATATGTCGCATGTCATCCAAAAAAAATTATTTACTTAACACTCAAGTACTAAATTTAAACCCTTTAGTTTACTTTAAACATCTTCAGTGTAAATTTTTATCCACTCCAAAAAAACGTCCGTATACAGATTGGTCACGTGACCTCTACTTACTCAACCCCCCCCCCCCCCCCCCCCCCACCCCACACACACCCAGGAATTTGCCCTCTGCTAATTTTTAACAATGTTGAATTGATGAACATTGCATCCTTCTATGACTTAGCTTCCAAGTTTTATAACAAAGCACAGTTAAAAGTTCACAGAGCACCTCCTGAGAACCTTCTCAGTGTAGAGTAACCAAATTTTATGACGAAAATAATGGTTATCACTCTAAAGCAGTCCATTTACATGTGTATATATATATATGCCAAATTGGAGCCGCCGTTTGAATAAAAAGGGTGGCCAGTGCGAATACTCTCTTTAACATAGAATCAAGTTCAACGTTAATGTATGTAAGAGATGGCCTGTCTTTCTAACGTTCTTTTGATAAAGCGATACCAATCTTGCAGCGAAAATAAATCTTACATGTATAGCTGGAAACAACACCCATCTTTTTCCGCAACCTAAAATATTAACACCTTGTTTAAAAAAACCTACATCGATACACACAATTAACATTGGGCTCTAGCAACTGTAAATATTAAGTAGGTAAATATATTATTTGTGTTTATCGAGTGGGTAGCAATATGTCTCGCAATGCAAAAAAATTCCCCTAAACTTTTCATAGAATTTGGCTCGTGACTCTCTTAGATTGTACTAATTCTGAATGAAATTATTTGTTTACATAAAACAAATAAAAAATAAAGTTATCTGGAGAGTATGTTGTTCTTTGGGAGTATATTGACCTGTCGATAAATATGCATGACACATGATTATTGCAATGTGATTGCAACAACGCTAATTAAGGATTTACAAATGGAACGTGATACCACGGTCCGTATCTTTAGTATCATTGAAGAATAGATCCGAATCTGCGGTGAAGTATTAGGTTATCAGACTACGAGTTTCAGCGTCTGTCTCCGCTTTTCTGTATAACGTCACTGACGGTATTAGGAGTAACACAGTCTTAGTCCTACACCGATTGTCCGATAATCGACCGCCATCACTGTTTTGGAATTTTGCGATTCTCCTGTGTGTATCAAGACAGATAATGATATCCTACTAAAAGAATATTCTGCCTTTTGCATAACTTGAACCGATTAAACCAACAGTGGCGCGCTTCATCGCTTCAACTGTTAACAACTTATATCCAGCTCATCTCATCTCATCTCATTATTAGTAAAAAAAAAACTTTTTTCGTACGTTTGCTTTCTTCAAGCAAAATATGTAAAAAGAAGTCTTTAAGCCGTTAAGACTAATTGGATTTGATACTTCTGGTGCTCAGCAGTTTATCAGTTTATCAAAATTGATGCAGTAAGTCATATACCCATAAAATGTATAAAATAAGGGCTTTGGTCCACTTAAAAAGTCACAGGCTGTTCAATATTTTTGATTTCGCTTAGCAAAGATATTCGTCCATCCCAGGTAGTCACCTACGATATTCTACAAATGTCCAAAAGCCTTGTTACGTCATAGAATGCCCCTTCAGAAATTGTGGTAATACGATCACCTCAAATAACTCAGTCTTAGCATTTTCGTCTTCCAGATTTAAATCGTTTGGTCCTGAAGAGACAAAAAAGAGAGCAGTTAGCATGCTTGGAGAAAAGGACATCGATGACAAATGGGCTAACTCTGAAAGATTTGCTGTTTTTTGTAGATATGGGACAGATCTTGACCAGGTACTGTTAACTTGTTGTGAGGGGAAGTGTATTGGACTATGCATCCTTGTCTGCACTGCTATGGGAGCTTTGCTTTTACTAAATTGTTCTGCTATCATGTTATGTTGTATGATCGCTTAGATTCTGTCAATATCTATAACAGTTTAAAATGCAAGCTTTAATGTACTCAGGTTGACTCCATATCTGGAAAAGTTAACTGTTTGAATATACATTATCTCCTTTTAATAGACTAACTCCTAGACTATGTTTTATCTTTTCAATTTTTTGATTGAATACAATATATCTATATCCTGTGTCCAATATCATAAAAAATTTAGCATCGATCCTCTGTTAAAATCTCTAAAATAGACTGGTATTTGTCTCCATGAAATGGAATTAAACAAAAAGGGGAACTAAATTCATGATCAGTCTAGTGGCTAGTCTATCCATTTATCTATACTTATAAAATTCATTATATCATTACGATCTTCAATTAACTTTCATAGTCTTAAGATAGAATATGAAGTTTCTTTGGTCCCAATTAGAATGATTAAAATATTACTGCTTATTTATAAATCATGATACGAGTGGTTTTCAAAACAATGAGGCAAAAGTGTGACATTTGGGTTAAAACCTCAGCCCTATATCTTATGGTGGTCCCTTAATTTTAATGATAGCAGTTTTTATAATTTTTAAGGAAATAACTTTTGGAATGTGTCGAGAAATGCAAATCAGAAAATCTTAAACCTTTAAAGTTCAGTGAATTTTCAGTTAGATAGGTGATATTTTAGTAATGTTTTATGGCAACGAAATATGAATTACAATTTCAATCTTTTATTCCCGCTATGTTATCCGTATTGTTCAGCAATTAAAAATAAAATATCACCTGAAAAAAAAGTTTTTTCCTGAATGAAAAATGATAATCACATTATTATAAATCTATTTTTCCTCGTTTTGAATGTTTATAATTTTAAATTCTCATGAGTGTCTAGTATTTTCAATGCAAAATGTCAACTCAAAATTGAGTTCTTTTACAGATGAACAGGGGATATATATTGAAAATTGGTGTTATAATAATTTATTATCAGTTTTCTGTTCATTAAAATGTTCTTGGTGATCAAATAAAGACAATTCCTATAAAACAATTAAGGTATTCCACAAAATAACTAGAAATTGAAACTTTTCACAACAAAAACATGAAAATGGAAATTCAACAGTATTTATACCTTAAGGTATTGGACCCGTAATAGAGTACCTCCTTTTTGAAGAGTATTCAATTTCTACCTACTTTGACTGCAATTTTCAGGAGGGCGTAGGTTCAAGCCCCACTGGGACCAAAACTCTAGTGGTCTAATTTTTCATGGGATCTTTATGAAAATTGGTTAGAATGTTTATCTTGATGATATCTAGGTCAAATTTGAAATTGGATCACATGCGGTCCAAAACTTGGTCAGTAGGTCTAAAAATAGAAAAACCTTGTGACCTCTCTAGAGGCCATACTTTTCAATGGATCTTCATGAAAATTAGTCAGAATGTTCACCTTAATGATATCTAGGTCAATTCTGAAACTGGGTTACGTGCCTTCAAAAACTAGGTCAGTAGGTCAAACAATAACAAAACCTTGTGACCTCTCTAGAGGCCATATTTTTCATGGGATCTGTATGAAAGTTGGTCTCAATGCTTACCTTATGACCTCTCTAGAGGTTACATTTTTCATGGAATCTTTATGAAAAATGGTCAGAATGTTTATCTTGATGATATCTAGTTCAGATTTGAAACTGGGTTATGTGCGTCCCAAAACTAGGTCAGTAGGTCTAAAAATAGAAAAACCTTGTGACCCCTCTAGAGGCCATACTTCTCAATGGATCTTCATGAAAATAGCCAGAATGTTCACCATAATGATATCTAGGTCAAGTTTGAAACTGGGTTACGTGCCTTCAAAAACTAGGTCAGTAGGTCAAACAATAACAAAACCTTGTGACCTCTCTAGAGGCCATATTTTTCATGGGATCTGTATGAAAGTTGGTCTCAATGCTTACCTTGATGATATCTAGAACAAGTTCAAATTGGGTCAACTGCGGTCAAAAACTAGGTCAGTAGGTCCAAAAATAGAAAAACCTTGTGACCTCTCTAGAGGCCATATTTTTCAAAGTGTTCATCTTGATGATATCTAGGTCAGGTTTGAAACTGGGTCACGTGCCATCAAAAACTAGGTCAGTAGTTCAAATAATAAAAAAACATTGTGACCTCTCTAGAGGCCATATTTTTCATGGAATCTGTATGAAAGTTGGTGTGAATGTTTATCTTGATAATGTCTAGGGCAAGTTCGAAACTAGGACCACTGCAGTCAAAAACTAGGTCAGTAGGTCTAAAAATAGAAAAATATTTTGACCTCTCTAGAGGCCATATTTTTCAGTAGATCTTCATGAAAATTGGTCTGAATGTTCACCTTGATGATATCTAGGTCAGTTTCGAAACTGGGTCACGTGCCTTCAAAAACTGTGTCATTAGGTCAAATAATAGAAAAACTTTTTGACCTCTCTAGAAGCCATATTTTTCCATGGATCTTCATGAAAATTGGTCAGAACTTTTATCTTGATGATATCTAGGTCAGCTTCAAAACTGGGTCACATGAGCTCAAGAACTAGGTCACTATGTCAAATAATACAAAAAAGGCGTCATGCTCAGTTCAAAACTGGGTCATGTGTGGACAGGTGAGCGATTCAGGACCATCATGGTCCCCTGGTTTCTAGTAAGTTTTTACTTCTTTCAAGACTTATTATGGATGTATTCTACGAAAGTGGAAAATTTTCATTTTAAAAGCGATTTCTTGCTGTTCAAAGTTAATTTACCTCTGAATCAGGAGGGGTAGAGTTAGACATCTTTAAAAGTACTGAGTTACATACGGTAAAAGTTCTTTATTTTGCCTGCATTCTTTAGATTACATATTGTGGAAGAAATGCAGGTAGGTTTTACTTCTACCCCGAGGTTACTTTTGAATAAAGTGAGCAAAATTCAAAATAGACCAATAGGATTCAACCTTAATATTTCAATGTTGGAGTTAGAATTCTGTCTCATTAAATCTGTTTACTTGAGGCACCCTAGAAAAAATGATATTTACAGTTTTATTTTGTGTTTTATAATCGTTTAACAATAGTTTGATGTTTCTTTTATCAAAATTAATGCTGTAATGAATTCTCTGCAAACGTTTTAGATAGTGACCATCACATTGAAATTTTTCTCTACTTGAGCTTGAGAAAATTTCATAATTTATAAAAAATTTACAAAAAAAAGCAAATGCCATTTTTAGGGGTCAAATACCTTAAATAAAAACATTTGACTTTACGCATAGTTTGTTTGTTTTGGGTTTAACGCCGTTTTTCAACAGTATTTCAGTCATGTAACGGCGGGCAGTTAACCTAACCAGTGTTCCTGGATTCTGTACCAGTACAAACCTGTTCTCCGCAAGTAACTGCCAACTTCCCCACATGAATCAGAGGTGGAGGACTAATGATTTCAGACACAATGCCGTTTATCAAATGACTTTACGCATAAGTAGCACGTTGCAATCTCTTATTTGACTTTACGCATAAGTAGCACGTTGCAATCTCTTATTTTACATGCAAAGTATGAAAATGACAAAATCTCTTGAATGGTAAAATAAAATCATAAAAGTCATACATACTTTGTAATGTTACTGAGAAGGTGCACAGGAGACAAATTACAGAAAAAAGAATATATTATTATTATATGTTTCTATTTTGTCTTCGAAGTTATAAGGTAAAAGGTCTTATTATTAGGAAATATTAGGACTTTAGAAATATAATACGCTCGTGAAAATATAGTGTTGTGTAATTATAATATACATTAGCCGTATATGTCTTACCTTTTCCTGGTATCTTATTTAATTGTATGATACGCTCATATCCATAGCAATTGACACCCTACAAAAACTTCATAAGTTTTTACTTTACTTCAAAAATGACTTCTTATTGGGGCATCACATTTAGGATTATAAGCAGACAATTAATTAGAACAAACCACCTGCTTTAAGAGCATTCTTTAGTGGAAAATATTGATGGTAAAACACTTCACGGGTTTGTTTACATTTAATTATAAATCCTTAAATAACAGTTACTTCTTTAAGGTCAATTTTGGTGAATCTTTGACTTTTGCAAATAATGATAATCTCAAAGAACGAGCATAATAGGTAAGTCAATATAATTGTTAAATTCCGTACCCAACGGCTATAATTCAACGCTTCACTTGTTACAATGTAAGGTAGATAGCCACAGAATAACTGGCACCATACCAGAAAGAAAATGCCTCGGTCATGAACGATAAATTTCACTAACCCATTTCAATCGCGCATTTCTCGCCTATTACTTACAGTTCGGTAAGTGTGTACTTTGGATATTGAACAAGTGGTAATTTATCTTCCATTGTGTACCGGTTCATTTTTTCAGTATTTCTTATCTTAGAGAAATATTGCGTAATTATGCCCCCATGAGTGGTGGGGGTATATAGATTTGGTCTTGACCATGCATCCGTCCGTCCGTCCGTGCGTCTGTCCGTCCGAAGTTCGTGACGCGCCTAGCTCGAAAAGTATTTGATATAAATTGATGAAACCTTGCATGGGTCTTTAGCATGATATGAACTTGCGCACCCCCTATTTTTCGTCTGGCTACGCCCCTATTTTCAGAGTTATGGCCCCTGATATAGTCAAAATGCACATTTTAACCTCGTGACACGCCAAGCTCAAAAAGTATTTAAAATAGATTCATGAAACCTTGCATGGGTCGTAATCATGATATGAACTTGCGCACCTCCTATTTTTCATTTTGGTCCGTCCCCTATGGAGTTATGGCCCCTGAAATAGTCAAAAATGAACATTTTCACCTTTTGATGAGCCTAGCTCAAAAAGTATTTCATATAAATTGATTAAACCTTGCATGAGTCTTTATCATGGTATGAACTTGCGCACTTCGTATTTTTTGTCTGGCTCCGCCCCCAAATTTCAGAGTTATGGCCCCTGAAACAGTCAAAAATGCACATTTTCACCTTGTGACACGTCTAGCTCAAGAAGTATTTGAGATAGCTTCATGAAACCTTGCATGAGTCTTAATCATGATATGACCTTGCGCAACTCCTATTTTGCATTTGGGTCCGCCTCCTATTTTCAGAGACATGGCCCCTGAAATAGTCAAAAATGCACATTTTCACCTTGTGTCGCACGTACCTCAAAAAGTATTTAATATAAATGGTTGAAAACATGCATAAGTCTTTATTATGATATAAACTTGTACACCTCTTATTTTCTTGGCTTTCTCCACCCCCTATTTTTAAAGTTATGGCCCCTGAAATAGTAAAAAATGAACATTTTCACCTAATTATGTGCCTAGCTCAAAAAGTGATTGATGTAAATTCATGAAACCTTGCTTGAGTCTTTATCATGATGTGACCTTGTATACTTGGCATTTTTCTTGAGAATCTTATTGCTTATTACAGAGTTATGGCCCTTGAAATAGCCAAAATAGTGGATTTTTGTTTTTTATGCTCATAGCTCAAAAAGTATATGGCCTAGAATAATGAATCCTTTTCATGAAATGTTTGTTGAGGCTATACCTCGTTAAGACTGCAAACATTTGAATTATTGCCCCTTATTTGTGACAAATGTGCCAGTGGGGGGCACACCCTGTGTCAGTCGCCGAATACCTACACGTGTTTAATAAAATATGTTTATGCAGCATAAACGTGCAATGTGAATGAAATAAACAAAACTGATGTGTATAAATGTATGAAATCATTTCTCGGATGAATTTAATTCATCATATAGAGTTTTATTGTATAACTGTGAATATTTTGCATTCTGTTCCTACCTCTAGACCGGATGTTCATTAGGAAAGTACACGAAACTGTTTTCTGTAACGTTAAGTATGTGGAGTATCTCTGCAATATGAAATACTGAGACAATGTGACTGGTGCACGATGTAAAATAAATTACCGCTTCTTCAATATGCTTGGTACCTTGGCACTGCGCCTTTTATGTGAGAAATGTAGGCTTGAAATGGTATAGTGCATTTTCCCTTGAATGACCATGTTTCATATATCATACGTAGGGGTAGGGCATAATACGTACAAAGGCGTTTTCTTTCTAGTTTCTTTCTAGTATGGTGTCAGTGCACTAAGTAAGAAATCAGGTTGTCGAACATATTATATTATTCAGCACATTAATGCATTGGACCGTCGAGAAACTCCGCCCCGCTAGGCCAATTGAAATGCACAATATTTGTTTCAAAATTTTGAGTCGGGAAGCAAGTTATTGCCATTAATCAGCGTAACTTTTAAATATGTATTTATTAGTTTTTTTATTATATGTTTTGAGGGCAAAAATATGTGTAGATTTCTAGTCTCCTTGAAAAAAAGTGTCATGTCGATTTAAAAAATTAGATGTTGAAAATCAAAGTACACATTCATAAATATTATGGATCCGTGGACTATAAATGCATTTTACTTTGCAATGATGTAACTTTGGATTTTGAACGGTAATATAGATTATCAAAATTTATAACTTTATATCTATGATTTAGATTTTAACTTAAAAAGTTGTTGTTGTGTGTGTTTAGACCGTAATATTTGGGCAATATTTCCACTGAAGAACTCGTGCATATTTCCCGATACAAAGCTAATAACCTATAAATATTGCACGATCGCGGTCAATTGAAACCTAATAGAAAATAATTTTAGGTATGTAATAAGATTTCATATTTGCCCATTACTTTAAGTGAAGTACGTGAAAATAGTGAACTGCTAATGTATGTTTCAATTTGAACATATTGCTTAATAGAATTACGTATGAAAATTAGTAAATGAATTTAAAAAACATTGAAATATTGTTATTTAGCATGCAGTTTACTTTAACATTTTTTAATTTAATCTGTTAAAGTAATGACCTTAAACATGGAATACAAAATTAAATTTCAAACTCGGTAAAATCAGTGATATTAAAACGCTTTGGGCGGCAAGAAGACAAAAATAATTTAAAAATAAACTTATTGAAAGAAAGATATACTTTTCAAGTTTATTGCAGCAGCTTAATAAATGTAGTAAGATGAGTATGAATATGAGAGTATATCATTTGAAAAGACCATTCAAGCTTAAAAGCTGTTATTCCTACAGAAATGAATGGGACTCGAGATCTAAATTAGTTACTTATTCAAACGCTTAGAGAAGCAAAAAGACCATATTTTATTACATTAAAAATAATATTGAAGGGAAATATTTAGCCAATAAGCTAGCAAATTGGCTTAGATGTTTGGCTATATTCTAAAGACTTTCAAAATTAAGTATTGTTAGTTAATTTATTTGTTCATTGAATATGTTTCAATTTTATCTCAGCTATGAGTGTTTTGTATTAAGAATATCTCAAACTTATCACCGAAGGCATTGACATCATACAATATAGCGTGTAAGAATACATAGTAACAAAATTTATCACTCGGTATAGTTTAAATTTGAAATTTCTAAATATTTCCTTTGCATAAATAATTTCCGTTAACATGAACGTTCGCCTTTAATTAAAACGTGCAAAGTAACTTAAGTGCAATATTTTAGTTACAATTCAGTTGTGATAAAAAGTTTTCGCTTTACGATATCTATAGAAATTATTTAGTGCTTAACGCATTTTAGATTCGGATGCACAACGAATCTGTCTTGAAAGATCTCAAAGAGGGCCGTCTTATAGAGCTTGAAAGAGAACGACACAAACATTGGGGAGTTTATGTTGGTATGTTTTAAAATTCTATATACTTCCGATGTGTAGCCTGTTTTATTTTATGTTAACTGATGAAATACTGTGTTTTATCTAAGAGATATAATCCATATCAATCGCTGCATATCACTCACTGTAGCCTAAATGCCGATCTACTTGCACATCGTGTATAAGTTTTTTCTAACGTCACAACACGTCTGACATCATGTCTGTTTACGCGTTTTTCCCGAGCTGAGATTAAACTTCATTGCAAAAGGCACATCTCAACGTAATTAAGCACGAAATAAAAAGAAAATTTGCTTGTTTTTCGTGAATATAGAACATATCTCATCTCGAAGTGAGACAATTTTCACATTTTCATTCTCGCTACGCGCTCGTGAAAATGTTTGAAATTTTCTCTCTTCTCAGTTAGATATATTCTAAATTCACTCAAAACAAACAAATATCCCCTATTTCTTTAATTTAGATATATATTGATGAGTGTTTTATTTATATCAGTGGCACATTTTCATGCGTCATGTTCAACAATAAGAAATATAAATCACCTATAATAAAAGAATAGAATTTGTTTTATCGTATACAACAAAATTCTTGCCTTTGAAGGGACTAACCCACACGTATTAGGCAAGAAATAATTTCTGTAAAAACTCAATAAAAAGTGAGTACTCTGAACGTGACCATCAGGGTACAAATTTACTGACATAAGATTTTTTGCATGATATTCTTATAAATATCACAAACATATTGTTCATACGGCAGTAAACCGTTGCAGCGCTTTTGAAACAATGCAGAAAATTTACGTTCTACTTGCAATTTACTAAATCTACATTTTATTTTCACCCACTTATCATTTTTCAATGTCATATACAGAGTTGGCGAACAGTCATACATTCATTATTATACAAAAGGCTTTTTAATTTTCTCTTATTTTTTTAAAAAATATCTTTTATTTCTTATTTTACGATCCACCAAACATTTGTAAAGCTTTGTTTGATATATTTTGATTAAGTGCATCAGTATACGAATGAGAAGTATTATTATTCCATAATAATGTATTTATCAGAACAAAATCACCCTTTTCTCTATCCTGATTAAATTTTAGAAATAATACAACACTTATCTGATGACGAATACATAATTATAATGTATAACAAAATTTACTGACTGTGGGAAATATTATAACAATACATTATCGAAATCAGTCATAAAAGTATGTTTAAAAGAAAAATATATTGGTTTTCAATCTATGTAACGTCGCTGTCAAACCTGATGTTGCTTTGGGAAATGACCAAAAAATCAAAACTTTGAAAGTTTTCCTCCAGGTTTTGATGCTTGTAAAAATGACAGGAAGGGTAGAACTGGAAGCCGCTTGTAAAATCAGACATAAATTGGATATGAATCAAACACAAAAGCAGGTATTTTCTATATATTTCAGGAAGCAATATTGTAGTACATCTTAATGATAATTACCCTGACAATATAGTACATCGGAAAGGTTTCATTCTACAAAACAGATTGTGGGATCTCGCTCAGAACTCTCGAATCATAAAGGATGAAAAAAAAGACAGGACGATGACGTGAGTTTTGATTTTTTTTTAATTTGCAGAACAATATTGTTGATTGTTGATGTTTTGCCAAATATTATTACAAAGATACATCATACATATATTATAATGACTGCAATTGTTCAGTATACTTCATTATGTTATTACCCACAGATTTGGGGTCTTAGCTCTAAAAACATACAAATATACCCAATATAAGTATGTAAGTTATGTTCATTCATAAAGTGGATCCTTTTTGGTCATTTGAGTTAGATCATCACCTACCGGGTGACAGGATTAGGGTCGGTCACAAAAAATATATCATATGTTATAATTCATTTTGTATAAATGATTTCATATTTTAAAGACACAACACATCTCGTGGCCGACTTTTTTCGCCCACAAAATCTTCATGAAAATCATTCTTAAAATACAGGTAAAATACAGCTATACTACAAGTTTTCAGGTGACAATTTAGGCCCTACCTGAATAAGTGTGTTTTCACGATTCTATCTGCAAACTTATTTAGTCAATCTTTTTTCAGCATAGTTTTAAGACTATAGATGAATAATTGTCTTACATTGTAAAAGCAGAATGTGATTGAAATTTAACTAAATACATTTAGTACATGAGTCATAGGGTTGATTGGTACCATCTCGGGGGATTAATTATCATAGTGATTTTTGGAAAGGTATACAACCCTGGAGTAAGATAATATATGATAGCAATGTATCGACGGTAGCTTTTGGTGTGATATCATCCTGTTATATGCCTACACTTAGATATAAGTTCAGGTGAGCTAAAATATATCCAATGTAGACATACGAATTATGGAACATATGCTATTTAGTTTGAATAATTGATATATTTGTAACAAGTATTTAAGAACAAATATATAAGGTATTTCCTTAATTTTCGACATTTTTGGGTTTGCTTCTTTGAATAAATGTTAATTAAAATAATGATTAGAAAGAACATCTTAATAGCATTGTCAACTATTAAGCATAATTACAGTTCATAATTAGATTTTCTTCAGATAGATGTTAGACATTGAGAAACCATTTCCCCATGCCTTCCCTAAAGAATTCAACAGTATGGCTTTCGGAAAGTACATACTGAATGTTTTTTTTTTCTACATAAATGCCGTTTGATTGTTAGGGCTTTTATAATTTACGGGACATTTAATATGTTTCCTAAAAACATTTAAGAGGATGAAATAGTGTTACACAATGATTAAGAAAAAGCGCATTCTGTACTTTATTACCAATCTTATTTAACCATTGATTCAATTTGCTTTAAAACAAGATTTCTTTCACGTACACGTTAACATCTAAATTAGTGTAATTTACGTAACAGTGATTTTATTACCAACATTATAGATATTTTACTCGTACTTATAACCAAGATGTTATGATTCTTCTATACAATTGAAAGTACAGACTGAATAGTGTTTCTTATAACTATTTTTTCTGCGGTGGAAGGAACTTTTCAGTGATGTAATCTCCGTATAAGTTTGTATGTTATCAAAATGTTACAAAACTAAAATTTCCAAAGTGAAGAAAATGTCCTACATAGATCGAGAAAAAATTATGATATTTTATAATAACTACACATTATTTGTATTATTGAACTAGATATTTACTTAAATTCAGTGGATAATTATCTCATTTCAATAGTTGTACGGATTTTACGTTACAATAATATGTGTTACCGAAATCAGTATAAATCAATTATAAATGTTCAAGAACATAATTTTACATGTAAATATTGTAATACGTTTTAGAATTAGGTTTTAAACAAATAGAAAACAAATAGATACTCATTAGAACACCATTGCTTCATAGGGACACAATAATTTTTATTTTAAATGTTAGAAATCTTCTGACACTTACTTATTAACAGATGACATTATATTCAACCATAATTATTTGACCCTAAACCGATGTTTATGTAAACAAGTAAAGGAACTTGCTGATTGTCTAAATCTGTTGAAAGTCAAACAGCGTTCAAAGAGTACTTTCAAAAGTACCAACACTTCAAAAGTGTCAGTGAGAGACATCACGGAAAAGGGCACACTTCAGTATATACTTTATTGATAACATTCATTATATACTGGCATTAATAGATGTCAACGAATGTCAACGACCTGTATGTGCATATAGGAGACTGGCACAAGTTGTGCCCACTATCATTTGCGTCCAATCATCTGAACGACGCAATGTATCTACCTGCTTATCCGTTAGTTTATACTAATTTGTTTTAGCTCGATTGTAATGAAAGCTTCAAGCCTGTTGGTCTCACTGTCGAGTCCGCTTCCTGGAAAACCAGTACAGTGTCAATAGATAAGTAATGGTTGTGACCCCAGTGAGGCTCGAACCCACGACTCCTGGACTGAGCCGACACCTTATCCACTAGACCACCGCTCCCCTATCTGTTCCTTATGATGAATCTTGAAGTAACCCACCCTTGTGCAGAAAAGCTTTTGAGGGGTCATGGCTTCAGTGTTTCTAGATCAGCCGTACTAGCATCACAAAATGCTGTAATAAAATTTACTATAGAACAGACTATCAGCCTTCATGCCAAGAAAAAGAAAAGCATCATAAGTTTCAGCAGAAAATGTTCTTCATTCTACAGGTGTTGTTTGCCACAGCACATGCGAGCTAAATATGTTGAAGCTACACAACCAAAAGCAGACATGACTTTAGAAGACAAATCCACACAAAAAGATGTGGAACCTGCGCACAACAAAGCAGATTATGCGAAAATAAAAAAAGTGATGACATTTGTAGAAAAATTTATGTTTCCATTCAAAGTTGAAAAAAATGTGTCTGTACTATTCGTGATATTAGTTGTTGAACGCGCGTGATGTAGACATAGAATTTCCTGTGTCCTTGGCAAACTACGGAAACAAAGACAGACAAAGCCAAACTATTATACTACGTTGAAGGAAGTATCGAGCTGCAACAATCATATTATTCTATTGAAAATGTATCTCACATCATTGATGGCGATGCTTTCATAGTAGATTTCGTTGCAGATACATACTTTTCCAAACCAATCTAGTCTGTCGAAAGAAAACAACGTGGAACTGCTCCAACACATCTGTTTTATGTTAAAAAAACCAAAACATCCGCAGAATTGGAAATATTTCATGAGCAATAATGACAGCAAAACTCAATTATGTTCAGACAGCTTAACAGGTGGGACGTCAACATATGTACACTGACGACGTTTTCGAGGACGGAGAGTCATTTGTATTTGCAGTATAATGGTCATCCAAATATCGGAACATCAACAAGGTTAGGTACGAAATGTTTGTCAAGAAGAACGGCAACCAAGACGGCGTTCTTGATAGTTCTGATGGCATAAACATGACCCTATTGCCACCATATCAGACCAGTCAGCTATCAGTTACTTATTCATTTATTTATATTAATCTACACAATTTTTAATATACATATTTTCGTTGCTATTGTAAAAAAATAGGAAAACTTTATTATAATAGACTCAAATTTGATACAATCCCTTAATGTTTTTTTTACATTAAATTAATACTTTTGTAGTTTTATTCATATAAAATTAAACGACCTTGATGTTTTCTTTAAGGTGTATATTTGGTTACATGCCCATGATAATTGCCTTTATCTTCCTGGTGTTGATACAATTGCTGGGACTTTGATGACGAACAACAGTTAGTTTACAACTTGACTGACAAAAAGATTGTTCCTGATGAACTTGTTGACATATTGTGCAACAGTGACATAAACGAAACCAGTGAAACTGATGAATATTATGAGCTAACCAATATTGACGATATCTTATAAGAGTCAGACAGTTATGAAGAGTCATAACTAAGAATGTTCTAGT
This sequence comes from Mercenaria mercenaria, assembly GCF_021730395.1. Lineage (NCBI taxonomy): Eukaryota > Metazoa > Mollusca > Bivalvia > Venerida > Veneridae > Mercenaria > Mercenaria mercenaria. The sequence goes on along the minus strand of NW_026460897.1, from coordinate 12,767 downwards.
ATGTTGAATACATAGAAAATGTGGTTTATTGAAAACAAAGAATAACCTTGACATGATATACAAAGACAATGACTGAAAATAATAAAAGCAGCATATTACCGATTATGGTAACATATTGTAAAATAAATTACACTTTTCCATTCAATTAATTAACATGACATTTGATATCTAATTGAGTTTACTGATAAGTTAAAATGTTTCTTTCCTAATACTAAATAGCAACTACTTTATCATGTTTATATGAAATATTATGAAAATCTTGATTTTATGGTAACGTATTTTACTGTATAAAAGTGCCATCTGTTATTATTCAGCATAAAAATGTTTACTGTTTAAGCATAAGAACATTGATACAGAAGTATAGAAGCACCTTTTAGACAGATCAGATAGTAAAACATCATGTTTAAAGAACATTTTTTGGTTTTTGCGTCTACACGTGTATTGTCACGTAAATTACAATAACAACAAGGGTACTTTGATATTAAAAACTAATGGACTGCAAATAACTGTCTAATTGTAGATTTAACATATCAAAACTAGTTCAGAAATTGCTTTGATTTAACAATATACGATATTCATACTTTTCTGTTCCATATCATTTATAGAAATGTTAATTAATTTCAAACAAGTAGGTAACGCACATTAATAGGCCGTAAATTACAAGCGCCCCAACAGCCAGTGGCAAACAACTTGGTTTTGTGATATGTAGAATTCTACTGCCTTATACTCTATGTATTTAAACATGTCATATTAGTTCAAGAATGAGCATAACACCTTTCTAACTGCATATTATGAAACAATATTTGTGTTCTTTAATTATGTTTAAGCACTGGTCTATGTGTGTCTGTAATTGCACTAAACGCTAAAAAGATAATAGTTCAAAAACAATTCTATAAAATACATAAAATACATAAACTGAGCTGTTTGTCTATCAATTTCCAAGCAACTGTAGACAAAAATATGAGAGAACCATTAGTTTAAAATAGAAAGTCTTCTTATGTATAACAGAAGTTTGATGAAAGTCTATTTTGGGATGGGGTTACTGCACGGCTAATAACTCACAAAAAGCTACCTCCACTGCAATGCTATCACATAGTTTCTGAATTGTCAGATGTTTACCTATCCAAAAATAGCATTGAGCTTTAATCCCCTCGGATGGTACCGCTGGCCAAAATTTCAGGGTCTGGCTCATGGACTAATTGATTTATGTACATATTACTACATTTATTCTATAAAATGTTAAGACATTAAATGCATTGTCTTGGCCTAATATATGTAACTGTCAATTTGAAAGAAAATTCTTGTATATCCCACATTTTTCATGCAAATCATGTACAATTGCAATCATGGAAATAAAAAAAAGAACAGTTATTTTGTGATGCCTCTTTAACAAGTATGTAGAGACACTTTTACCTAGTATGCATAATACATATTGTATATTCATGAAAAGATTTAAACGATAATTAAACCACAACTGTGTTTGGCATGTCAAACGTTGCCATATTTGACAATATTTGATTCTATCCGAAAAATATTTCATAATTTAAAGTATTGCTGTGTAGCATGTAAAAATTCATTCTGTAATTTTAAAATCATATTCATCCAACGAAAAAAAATCTTTTTGTTATACACTTTTAGTGGAAAAAAATGTATGCTCTTTTAAGAACAGATATGTTTATCAAACTTTATCAAAATTATCGAATGTCTCTCGTAAAACACCAATACCTTTTTAATCTTTTATTTATCTATGAGAATAAACATCATTGCTAAATAAATGCATTGAATTTAGCATACGGTCAAACCTGTCTATAAAAACCACCCTTGGGAGAGCCAAAATATGGTTTTTATTTGAAGGTGGTCTTATTTACAGATTAAAATAAACTGTAAATGTTAAAATTGGAAACAAAACATGTGGTTTTTAGAGCCAGGTGCTCTCTGTTCAGATGTGATCTTTAACACAGGTTAGACTGTATTTGCAACGTTTAAAATATCTTCAGTGTGAAGTCGCCTTAACTGAGTTTTGAATATTCGCGTCAGAGCATATAGAGGAATTTCAAATTTCTCGGATAATACCCCCTCCATTTACAAATTTATCATTCATTTAGCTCCAGAAGTCCGGACATATTTGTATCTGACACATTTAAAAGTCACAGTCTTATGTCTGTTTCACATGTTGGAATACTTACGCCTTGTGTAAAATTTGCCTCTGCACAATATTTACGTAGGCGCAAATATACACCAAAATTTGGTTCACATGCCGTAATGGGTTCAGGGTGCAAATATATTTACTCCCATCATTTGACTCATGAAATTTCTTTGAAGGGATCAACCCTTATATTGTTGATGTTAATGTAAGCAAAATGTTTTTTACGTGTGAATCTAGACTTCAAAAATTTTATCATATTGGTCTTTTTAAAAATGGAAGCTAACACAATAATTTGATATATGTTTGGTTGTAGAATTTTCAATATTCACTTTTTTCCGTTTTAATCAATGCATTAAAACTTCTCAAAATAAAAAGTTATCCAATTTATTTGCGGGTGAAATATTTTTTTACGATGAGAAATAAAACGCTATGTGATATTTGCATAGGTGCATGTTTGATTTTCACCAGGTAGGCGCAAAAATACACATTACGCAAACACTGCGCGGGACGTGCTTTGCTTCACATGACAGAAGGTTTGCTTTTGCCTAAGAGCAAACGTTTAGTGCGCATGAGAAAAAAAGATAGACTTACACCTTAATAAGTTCGTTATCAATGGTATTTAATAATTACTGGCGGGAATAAACTACAATAACGGTTTTTACTCTCTCCTTCTGTTGAGAGTAAATCAATTATTCTCTAAACTCTCATTACTGGATAAAAGACAACAAACACAAACCATTTAGGAACGAGAATCATATTTGGCAGTATATATCTATACAAATAAATTTCACTGAGCGGGACATCGAGCCCAGACCTCTCCTCTTCTCTTGCTTGACTGTCTGTATTGACTTGTATGGTCTGTATTGGTCTGTATCTTATCCGATGGATAAATCTGAAAAGCTAAAAGGACTTGAATAACTATGTTCGATTATACATTTAATCAAGTGTTGCGTACAATATTTCTGTCAATCCGCTAGGACAAGGAATCTACAAAAAAGACTATATTTAAATGGAGTTCACTCCAAACATATTTATAAACTGTGAATCGCGCTCTATTCAGAGTACTCCCTTGATTTGAGAAAACCTAAAGAAAAGTAAGCTATTATCATATATAAAACATTATACACATTCATACAAACATCTTCCTTAAAAAATATATATTAAAATACTGTCCCATTTTCTTCGACTGCGTATAGATATCTACTTAAAATTATTTCACAATTGAAATTTAAAGTTTAAAAACCGATTCCAGGGAGGGAAGGGTGGGCATGAGAAATAAATGTGTACTGCCAAATAGTCTTCTCTAGATGGTGAAAAACAAGTTACACTCGGTATATATACCCCACTACACAAACGCATGAAATACACGAGCAAGTTACTGAACTAAAACCAATACCGTAAACCAGTCATTTTCGTAACGAGAATAATTTTATTTACTCTCTCCTTCTGTTGAGAGTAAATCAATTATTCTCTAAACTCTCATTACTGGATAAAAAACAACAAACACAAACCATTTAGGAACGAGAATCATATTTGGCAGTATATATCTAGACAAAACAAAGAGAGAGAAAATATAACCTGTTTGATACATTTTACCTTCAATCAGCAGCTCTGTAGATTGATTCTAATCAAACAAGTCATGAACTCCTCATAAAATCCTCGAAATGAACTTCTGAAAGATCGGCTACTCTACTGTCTTAATAACGGCTGATACCTATAAACAACAAGCAGCTTTCTTCATATGTATTATCCCTTGATGCTTGAGAGAACACTAAACCCCGTCATTCTATCGTCTATGGATACATCGTGATCGCCTGAAACTCGAAACATTTAAATGAGTTACAACAATCCTTAATTCAAACACGTGCACATCTCTACCGGACGGCACATTCCCGATATCTCAACACATTCGGAGTTGTCAAACGGCACTTGCCTGATATCAACACATCCAGATTTGTCAAACGACACATGTCTGATATCTCATCACATTCAGACTGTCAAACGGCGCTTGTCTGATGTCTCAACACTTTCAGACTTGTCAAACGACACTTGTCTGATATCTCAACACATCCAGACTTGTCAAACGACACATGTCTGATATCTCAACACTTTCAGACTTGCCAAACGGCACTTGTCTGATATCTCGTCACATCCAGACTTGTCAAACGACACATGTCTGATATCTCAACACTTTCAGACTTGCCAAACGGCACTTGTCTGATATCTCATCACATCCAGACTTGTCAAACGACACTTGTCTGATATCTCAACACATCCAGACTTGTCAAACGACACTTGTCTGATATCTCAACACATACAAACTTGCCAAAGGGCACATGTCTAATATCTCAACAAACATCAATTAACATACAAAATTAACAGTTTATATCGCTCGAATATTAACATTACTACAGTTATAAATGAAAACTAATCTGAACGAACTCCGTTAGTACGATGATATACATACAAAAGAATCACAATCGACCAAATAGTTTGAGTTCAGCAAGAAAATAGATATATAATTATATATACTGATACTTACTTAGTAACGGCTGATACCTATCAACAACAAGCAGTTTTCATCATATCTATTATCCCTTAATGTTAGAGAGAGCACCAAACCCCGTTATTCTATCATCCATGGATACATCGCGATCGCCTGAAACTCAAAACATTTAAATTAGATTTCGAATACACGTGTACATCTCTACCGGACGGCACATTCCTGATATCTCAACATATCCAGACTTGCCAAACGACACTTGTCTGATATCTCAACACATTCAGACCTGTCAAACGACACTTGTCTGATATCTCAACACATCCAGACTTGCCAAACGGCACTTGTCTGATATCTCAACACATTCAGACCTGCCAAACGGCACTTGTCCGATATCTCGACACATACATACCTGTCTAACGACACTTGTCTGATATCTCAACAAACATCAAATAACATACAAGATCAACAGTTTATATCTCTCGCATATTTCATGATTAAACTTCTAAACTTAAATGGTATCAATATTTGTAACAACTATTATCTGAATAAATCTCAAATAAAACAATTCTTAAATAAATAAGCTGTAAGTCACGCGAAAGAAAACTAAACATAATCTAATTACTGCAAACCAATCAGCATTATTCTTAACTTGACGATCACTGAATCGTGGATCCAATACAAAACATTAATTACAAATAAATACCAATTTTAACGAATAAATAGTTTAAAATAAACTTACTTTATTCGAAATAGCGAAAATGATATTTTGGAAAGCTATCCAAGTCTGGAATGCCGCATCCAAGCTAAATGCTGGAAACTCCAATATTAAATACAGAATTTTGACTCCTCCGCTAACTTCTGTACTGAGAAACATTCTGAAAACTCAAAATAACTTATTTTCTGCAAGCAGCTCTTTTCTCTACCATGAATCTGTATATAAACAAAAATCGCTAATGCAATAAACAATTTAATCAATTTAAATTCTATACCTGTCTTAACTAAACAAACTTCCTATTACGATGTACATTTAAACATTTCAACACCTTTTCAAATGTCTTTACTGTCCTTCAATTTTACAAATCTAAATTCAAAGACACCGACAAACGGGTTTCTAGCGAGTCTTGCACATAACCGTCACGAGCGGAAACTGATCTCCATCTTCCAGCTTTCTGCCACAGTCTTTCACAAGTTTTATTGTTCGCACTAATCGAAGCTGCTCCTGACCTGAACGAATGAAGTCCGTAAGCACTAGCATTAAGACCCAACACTGTCAATTTTTCCTTAAATAAATCACTTACTGTGGTGTAACATAAATGCTTATTATTATTTCTCAACATATATTTACCAGTTCTCTTATTAAAAGTCACAGCCCTGAAAATGTATTCATCGGAGTCATCACTAATATCTGCCACACGAAAATATCTTTCTACAAGACAAACTGGACATGTAACTTTACCCGTTCTATCTATTAAAACTTCGTTGCCTTGCCTTAAGACATCAGTTTTGGATTTTTCAAGGAAGATGCAACAGTAAGCATCAAAGAATGTAAAATCAGATCTTTTAAGATTTAATACTTCATTAATCCTAAAGAATCCTGCGAAAGCTAGAACGAACAGAGTTATAATTCTTAAATCGCCCAAAGGACAGTTCTCAGAAGCGAAACGTTGGACTAACTGCCGAACAATATGCGAAGTAATCGGTTTTTTTTTAACTACCGGCTTTGCCACAATTCTGATACATCCGTTCAAACATAAATGAAGCCAATTGTCTTTGCAAGGATTAAAAACACTGGCAGTGTCATGCGCCCAGCTTATAGCATAAAATATCTGATTTAATTTGGATTTACCACATTTCGAATCAGACTGAATCTTAGAAACTAAATAAAGCGCTACAGTAGAAGGTTTAGCTGGTAAATGATTTGTCTTACTTACTGAACACCAATCAGTAAACTTTTTGAAATATCTGGAATAGTTATTTAATGTAGACTTCTCTTTGCTGGCCAACACAACAGTCTTCACTTCTGAGAAGAGCTCTGGTCTATTTAAGGAAACACATTGTTGACGCAGATCAACCCATCTAGATGTACTAAACATATCTTCATTGTTGTTTGTAGGAAGGGTCTGACATTTTGGACTCTGTACCACTCCCGACCGTTGCTGGAGTACTTCCGGTGTCTCCTGCCACGTGTCTCGTGCTGCCGTTGAAGTCGTAGGCACATCCGGAAGCCACGTGTCCAGCGATGCCACACTTGTAGCAGACGATGGGTTTTTTAGACTCGAATCTTCCCGCCATGGGAGGTCGTCCTGTTCCGCGTCTATAAGCACGAAAGGGCTGCTGCTGAAAATAACTAGCACTAGAAGGGTTATCGTACTTATTATCAGAAGCCTTATTTGATTTCTCAATCTTGGCTCTAGCCCTCTCCTCCGCCTTTCTGATTCGGCGGTCGTCGTCAGAATCACTGGCCACGTCATACATTTCATACTCTTGAATTGTCGCCCACCCGGCCGGCGAACTATCAGCAATGCGTATAATTTTGTTACGGTGCTTTATCTTAGCTCTAGCTTCAGCGATAAATTCTCTAGCCTTGGAACTATCTCTCAGACTGACAGCCTTCTCAATGTTATCAATTACGTCAGCAATTTCGTTATTGAACATAAACTGCTTCCTATTAGCCACGTTCTTCAAATGAATATTATTGTCAAATCTTACCTTTTTGCGTGTAGATTCTGCCACCCACTCGGAGTCCGCATGGAAGTCTCGTTTCAGCTCCCTCAATTTGGTGTCGAAAAATTCTTTCAATTCATCTACGACTTGGTCTTTCAAAGGCCTCTCCCTTTGCTCTCGCTGTGAAGTGTCTTGGTCGTCTTGAGGCGGGTATTCTTCGCGTGACATAATCTTACATGAGAAATAAATGTGTACTGCCAAATAGTCTTCTCTAGATGGTGAAAAACAAGTTACACTCGGTATATATACCCCACTACACAAACGCATGAAATACACGAGCAAGTTACTGAACTAAAACCAATACCGTAAACCCAGTCATTTTCGTAACGAGAATAATTTTATATAATTATCACGTGAGACGTTTTAAGCTCAGCTGAACCGTGTTCAGGATGTTTGTTTGTTGTTTGTTTTTGGGTTTAACGCCGTTTTTCAACAGTATCGCAGTTATGTAAAGGCGGGCATTTAACCTAACCAGTGTTCTTTTATATTCTGTACCAGTACAAACCTGTTCTTTGCAATTAACTGGCAAATTCCTCACATGAATCAGAGGTAGAAGACGAATGATTTCAGACACAGTGTCATTTATCAAATCGTCACGGAGAACATAGGCCCGTCCGAGGATCGAACTCACGACCCCGCGATCCGTAGATCGGCGCTCTCCCTACTGTGCTAAGCGGATGGGTCTGCTGATGATGAGCTATTAGAGTAGGTGGACGGTCCGACTTCTTTCGACCGTCGTCCATCATTCTGAGTCATTTCTCTAACTTTAATCATATACAAAACGAAAAAAGACAAAAAGAAATACAGTACTGACACAATCTGACTAAAGTACTTGATCTTCTAAACGAAGATCTGAGAACTCGTCTTCTGTATATTTTGGATTTCCAATATTGCTATTTTTATTTTCGCAAATCTATTTTTATTTGAACCAATCAGACAACTTGTTCGAATGTCAAAGAGTAAGAAACATTTGTAGCCAACTCAGGGCTCGAACCCGGGACCTCTCGCTTACAAAGCAAGTGCCCTACCGACTGAGTTAACCGGTTATCTGACTCTTTATGACATAAAAATTGTAGATATCCAAAAGAAGGTTTTTTAAAGCTTGCAGAATGTTGTAAGTTAGCTTTTGATTGGCTAGCGGAAGGGTCGTCAGAACGAGGCTATCAATAGCTCGTTTTCAGATCCTAAGCGTAGCGTAATAGGAATTGTACTTTAGTCAGATTGATTACTGGCATTAAATTTGTTAAATTTACGTGCGAAAATTGTTCACCAGAAGTGCCACAATTCCATTGAAGCGGAGCACCAGCGGTGCTTAATTGCATATCGAACAAGAGGTATTGTTTTTGCCCTGTCCGTCCGTACGTCACACTTAATTTCCGATCAATAACTGGAGAACCATTTGACCTAGAACCTTCAAACTTCATAGGATTGTAGGGCTGTTGGAGTAGACGACTCCTATTGTTTTTTGGGGTCACTCCATCAAAGGTCAAGGTCACAGGAGTCTGAATATTGAAAACAATTTCCGATCAATAACTAGAAAACCACTTAAGCCAGAATGTTGAAACTTCATAGGATGATTGATGCTGTAGAGTAGATGACCCCTATTGTTTTTGGAGTCATTCTGTTAAAGGTCAAGGTCACAGGGGCCTGAACATTGAAAACCATTTCCGTTCAGTAACTTGAGAACCACTTCACCCAGAATGTTGAAACTTCATAGGATGATTGTACATGCAAAGTAGATGATCCCTATCGATTTTGGGGTCACTCTGTTAAAGGTCAAGGTCACAGGGGCCTGAACATGGAAAACTGTTTCCGGTCAGTAACTTGAGAACCACTTGACCCAGAATATTGAAACTTAAAAGGATGATTGTTCATGCAGAGTAGATAACCCCTATCGATTTTGGGGTCACTCAGTTAAAGGTCAGGGTCACAGGGGCCTGAACATGGAAACTGTTTCCAAACAATAACTTTAGAACCTCTTGACCAAGAATGTTAAAACTTCATAGGGTAATTGGACATGCAGATTAAATGACCCCAATTAATTTTGGGGTCACTCTGTTAAAGGTCAAGGTCACAGGGGCCTGAACATTGAAAATAATTTCCGATCAATTACTAGAGAACCACTTGACCCAGAATGTTGAAACTTCATAGGATGATTGATCATGTAGAGTAGATGACCCCTATTGTTTTTGGGATCACTCCGTTAAAAGTCAAGATCACAGGGGCCTGAACATTGAAAACAATTTCCGATCAATAAACTGAGTACCACTTGACCCAGAATGTTGAAACTTCATAGGATGATTGGTCATTCAGAGTAAATGACTCCTATTGTTTTTGGAGTCACTCCGTTAAAGGCCAAGGTCACAGGGGCCTGAACATTGATAACCATTTCCGATCAATAACTTGAGAACCTCTTGATCCAGAATATTGAAACTTCATAGATGATTGAACATGCATGGTAGATGGCCCCTTTCGATTTTGGGGTCACTCCGTTAAAGGTCAAGGTCACAGGAGCCTGAACATGGAAAACAATTTCCGATCAATAACTTGAGAACCTCTTGACCCAGAATGTTGAAACTTCATAGGATTATTAAACATGCAGAGTAGATGACCCCTATTGATTTGTGGGTCAGTCTATTAAAGGTCAAGGTCACAGAGGCCTGGTCATGTAAACTCATTTCCGGATAATAACTTGAGAACCACTTGACCTAGAATGTTGAAACTTAATAGGATAATTGGACATGCAGAGTAGATGACCCTTATATATTTTGGGGTCACTTGATCAAAGGTTAAGGTCACAGGAGCCTGAACAGTGACTTGAGAACCACTAGGCCAAGAGTGTTGAAACCTAGCGGGATGACTGGACATGCCAAGTAGATGATCTCTATTGCAGCCAACCATCAGTGTCTCTTTAGACTTTCGCTCCTGACTTCTATTGACTTCTTGCCTATACGACTTTGCATTGGGGGGAGACATGCACTTTTTTACAAAAGCATCTTCTAGTTTATCTTCCACTGTGCATCAGTAACGCTGTCTCAGTATGTCATATTGCAGAGATACTCCACATATTTTATGCTTTCGCCAACGTTACAGAAAAAAACAACTTGCGTGAACTTCCCTAACGAACATTAGGTCTAGAGGTCACAGCAGTGTGCACATGTTTCGGCGAAATGTAAACAAACAAAAACAGAATGCAAAATATTCAAAGTTTTACAATAAAACTCAAATAGATGAATGAACTTGAGGTCATACATTGGTATACATCTGTACTGTTTATTTAAAGAGGTAGGTTACCTTGTTACCATGGTAAATTCAAATACGTTGAACCGCAGCATTTTTTTTGTATTTCGTTTAGTATGACGTTTTAACTGCTACAATCTCAATTACGTTTATCTCTGTCTCTTCAAGTTCAATTTTTATCCAGGTTTGAAGAACATGACCCTTCCAAGGTATTTTATATTGAAAGAAGAAGAAAAATATGGATATTTAACACTTTTTAGTGTATTTTAGTTTCATTGATATCCATAGATGCCTGCATAAGTGATAATTTTACCAGTATGCGCGTTAGCTTTCTAATATTAGCTTAAAATGTATATGTCGCGGGGCTCATGTTTCCACGGTAACGCATTTTCTCTCATTTTTAAACAACTATGTATAAAAACGGGGTTTCCCACGGCTTCAGTGCCATTCTGTTAATGACCAACATGGAATAATTGGGTAATATTATTAGTAAAATACACTACCAAGCACTTTACATGATATCCTATTTTTAAAGTTTAAATAACCATGGCAACAGAGATGTTTAAAATAGCTTATATCTTGCTATTTGTCTTAATTTCTTATAAAAAAAAATATTGAATTAAATTATCTTTCTTGTTAATTTAGCTTTAAAACATAATTCTTATTTCTAACATAAGTTATATTTTCTTGTTATTTGCATTCATTCAAACAAAGGGGTACGTAGGATTTGGGCCGATTTTGGCCCCCACCAAAATGATGATAAAATATATACCATTTTTTACCCAAATGCATGTATTTTCCAAAAATAAACATTAAAATCTGCAAGGACAATTGTTTATGGAAAATTTAATGTTTGCATTATATGCTGTTGTGAAAGAAAGCATTAGCGTATCTTGGGGGTATACTTAAATAAATTTGAAAAACAAAATAATCAATGATTACTGTTACAAATGTTTAATCAAAATATTAATGTAAACACATTAGGCTATTCAAACATGTACAACCCGATAAGAGAATTGTCATAGAAACGGTTCTAACTAAGGGAAATAACTCTTTGGAATCCTGAAACTAAAATTTTCTTAAAAAACAATATTTTATTGTTTTATTTTTGTTTACGTTTCAAAGTATGATTTAAAATCATATACAGAGGAAGAATTCTTGGTCTGGTATATTTGTGAATATAAAAGGTGTACTTTTGCTGTTAGTTGCCATGCCAACATGACTAAAATTTAGCATTTTTTAAACTTTTTTGCATGTTATGGCTTCAATATTTTTTATTTTTTGGACATTTATGGGCTTATAAATGTTACAATTGACAATTCACAATGCTTGCAAAGAAAGCAGAAAATAGCCTTTCAGTTGTCATGGTAACAGGTCATTTGGTAATCTGTTTAATAATGTTTCTGTAGGGAGTAAGTTTTCTTCATTTGTTGTCACAACTTAATTATAAAAATAAACTGTTAGCAGTGATAACATGGATTTAATCCAGTCACTTTGTTTTGCACGCGAAAACAAAGGTATAAAAATATATCATTGCCATGGCAACAGAAGAGAAAATGTAGGATTCAAAGGTTAAGGTACTATTACTGCAGAAAAACAAGTAGAAACTGCACAATTTCGAAGATAGCCAATTTAAGAGCTGGTCACTGGTTTCATAACAATGGCAACAGAAAAAAGACAAAATTATATATCTCCCATGATAGTCCGTCAGTGGTGACTTGGCATGCAACTTACATTTGAGCCACGCCATGAGAAAATCAACATAGTGGGTTTGCGACCAGCATGGATCCAGACCAGTCTGCGCATCCGGTAGCGCAGGCTGGTCTGGATCCATGCTGGTCGCAAACCCACTATGTTGGTTTTCTCATGGCATGGCTCATTTATTTTCAGTATGGTTTGAATCTGAACTTTGACCTATGTGCCAAATTATTAAAGTGGTCATCTACTGAACATAGTATGTCAAAGTGTTCTCAAGCTTAAATAACCTGAATCACTGTGTATCTAATTGTGACCTTTATCTTTGACCTACTGACCCCTTAATTATTCATCTGTTATGATTTAAAGCCTGGTGACCATGGGCAAAAGTATCATTCAGCTTTCGATAATAAAATATTTCAGTCTTAGGGTCACTGTGATACTGACCTTAAAGAAAGA
>NW_026460896.1:0-65892 GCF_021730395.1 Mercenaria mercenaria | reverse complement strand
TTGTTAGAATATCAATTAAAGGAAAAACAACTATAAAAATAACAAAATTCGCTAGTAAATTAGAATCACCCTTGAAAAAAAACCCAAATAATATTGGTGCTTAGCAAACAAATACAGAGGCTAACCCTTACAGAAGAAAAAGGCCTGCTGCGTACTCTTGCTGTGTACATACAGCGTATATGATGCGTACATGATGTGTACTGAAATCAAGGGCTTTAAATAGTACGCAGGATATACACCGCACATACACCGATAGTACGTTTGTAGTACACTTTTGACATGCAAATGAGCTCTGCCGCGTACTACTTGCTGCGTACATGCTGTGGACTACATAGTACACAGGATGTACGCTGGAGGAAATTAGTATGCGGGAAATAGTACGCAGCATGTACGCGGCACATACACTTTTCACATGCAAATGAGCCTGCGGTGTACTACCCCTGCGGCGTACATGCTGTGTACTCCTGCGGCGTACATGCTGTGTACTCCTGCGGTGTACATACTGTGTACTCCTGGCCCAAGTCCTGCGGCGTACATGCTGTGTACTCCTGCTGCATACATGCTGTGTACTCTTGCGGCGAAACTGCTGTGATAATGTAAATTCCTTACCCCACCAACTTTCTTATGCAAATGCTTATCATTTGGACAGAAAAAAAAAACAGAAAAAAGATAAGTGACATGCATCAATAAGTATTTACCCTTACCAAAATAATGTAGATTGATGTTATCAAATAAATTAGTATGCTTTTCTTCATCCACATTTCAATGAAATAAATCAATTTTTGTAGCATGTAATTTGGTAAACATTTGAAGAAAATGGCGTAACTGCATCAAGGGGAAACAACTTTAATGCAACTAAATATAAGTGTTATGATTTATTATAATCGATGTGTGCGTAGTATGTATTTATTTTGATTAAAATCCATCTGAGAACAATCTAGGACTGGAATTATATAAGCATTTATACACTTTTATGTCCGTAAAAAGTAGCGCACCAAAAAAATTTGGATTGATTTTTTCCAATGGGGCGAGCGCAATTAGCCAAAAACGTTCTGAAAATATACGAGCGCCAAATCCGATGAACAACTTTTTAATTTGGTGAGGCCTTAATGAGTTAACATAATGAGCATTAAAACCTTCATAAAACATGATAGAATGGTGTTTTGCTTAAGAGTATTCAAATAACAGTGAGAGCTATTAATTCTTCTCATTCGGGCGCTGTTGAGGCATTATCTTGGTAATTATTTCATGTATTACAAAATGTAATGCAACAAAGTTCAAATAAGGCTTTTCAATTATCCAAGTTAGAAAGCTCCAGGATTAATTCAAAATGAAAAAGAATATATTTTTACCCTGCATGCAAGGTGCAGCTCAGAAATCACTAAGATGTAAGCTTCACAAATGAACATTGCAAATAGTTTGGCAAATTTTCATTGTTCAGAATACCGGTAATCTGAACTATTCTATGCTTTTAAGATAAAAGTTACTCGGAAATCAAGTTCTTGCTTCCAAAAAAAAAAAAAATGTACAAATCCTTCCTGCATGAAGTGTACTTCAGACTTTTACCTGAAAAAATTCAAAGTATAAACACCAAAAGAAAATGAACAAGTCCCTCCCGCATATATGAAGTTTACTTCAGACTTTAACTTACAAAAAAAAAACTTAAGTATAAATTCCAAAAGAAATTGTACAAGTCTTTCCCGCGTATATGAAGTGTACTGCGCAAATTTCAAAGTATCTGCGGTGTACATGCAGTGTACTATTTTCTTGTACAAGTCCCTCCTGCGTACATGCAACTTGTACTCCTTAAATTTTCAGAGTCTGTGCTGCGTACTTGAAGTGTACTAGTGACCTCCTGCGTACATACTGTGTACTCGTCGAAATAGTACGCGGCATGTATGCGGCATGCGGTGTATGTAAAATGTACTCCTCTGGCGTACTACTGTGTTCGCGGCATATACACAGTAAATACACAGCATGTACGCCACAGAGGCTTGCTTCTGTAAGGGAAGGCAAGTTAAGCAGTCCAAATTAATGACACTTGAAAAAATTAAGGAGAAGAATTCCACAACACTGTGTATTTAATTCTTATCTTTTTAGCTCACCTGTCACGTAGTGACAGAGTGAGCTTTTGTGATCACCCTTCGTCCGTCTGTCCGTCCACAATTTCTTGTGAACAAGACTACATTTTGTAAGCAATTTTGATCAAACTTGTACAAAACTTGTATTGGCATGATATCTCAATTCCTTTCGAAAACTGGCCGGATCCCATCATGGGTTCTAGAGTTATTGCCCCTTAAAGGGCCAGAATTTGCTATTTTTATGCGTCAACAATTTCTTGTCTGCACGATAGTGTTATGTGTTCCAGAGTTATTGCCCCTGAAAGGGCCAAAATTAGCCTTTTTGATCTTGTCTGCACCATAGCAGCTTCATTTATGATTTGATTTTAATCAGACTTGCACAAAACTTGTGTCACCATAAGATCTCGATTCCTTTCTGGAACTGACCAGATCCCTTAACGGGTTCCAGAGTTATGGCCCCTGAAAGGGCCAAAATTAGCTTTTTTGATCTTGTCTGCACAATAGCAGCTTCATTTATGATTTGATTTTAACCAAACTTGCACACAACTTGTATCGAACCAAGATGTTGGTTCCTTTCTCGAAATGATTAGATTCTTTTATGGGTTCAAGAGTTATGGCCCCTGATAGGGCCAGAATTAGCTATTTTGACCTTGTCTGCACAATAGCAGCTTCATTTATGATTTGAATTTAATCAAACTTGCATAGAACTTGTGTCACCAGAAGGTCTTGGTTCCTTCCTTGAACAGGCCAGATCCCTTTATGGGTTCCAGAGTTACGGCCCCTGAAAGGGCCAAAATTAGCTATTTTGACCTTTTCGGCATAATAGCAGCTTCATTTAATATTTGATTTTAACCAAACTTGCACACAACTTGTATCACCATAAGATCTTGATTCCTTTTTATATGCCCAAAGGGACATATTATGTTATTGCCTCGGTGTCTGTCAATCTGTATGTCTGTTGGTTAGCAATTTCCCTTCTGCTCTGTAACTGTTGAACCCCTTGAAGGATTTCAAAGAAACCTGACACAAATGTTCACCTCATCGAAACAATGTGCAGAGCGCATTTGGATGGCTCACTTCAAGGTCAAGGTCACACTCAGGGGTCAAAGGTCATATGACTTTGTTTTGTGTGTATATTGCTCTGCATTTGCGTCGATTGCAGTGCTCTTGTTTTTATTTGGCAGATCCTTCTTTTGTTGACCTACAATAATTATTTTCAGTTACTTCCCTTTTATGTTACTATAAATAGCTTATTAAGTAACTTTATTATTATTGGCCGTAGGGAAAAACCAAGACCACTTTTCTGTGGTTCAACATGGATGGTACCTCCAATTTTAAGGTGTATTTTGACATATCTGTACCTTGTAAGAATTTTTTATTTCTTTTTGGTTAAATTTTGCCCTTTGTTGTTCCTGTCCTTTGGACTTAGATATTTTTTCTGAGGACTTAGATTTATTTTTAATTTCTTCCCTTTGTTGTTCCTGTCCTTTGGGCTTCATCAGTAAAAATTTTGCTTGATGTAATCCTTCGGGCATAAAACTACTGGCCTGATTTGAAAATAATTTTATTTAAGTAACATTAAGAAAATTTCAACTATATTTTCTCATAATTCTTTTGATTGATCTTGATTATGATTTTTTGATCTTCTTGTCCTTAAGTGCAATGATAACAGGTGAGCCATTTTGGCCCTCTTGTTCCACTTACTGGTTAAGTTTTTGTATGTAAGCTGGCATCTCAGTATCCACTAATGGGAAAGGAATGAAACTTCACACACTTGTCCACTGTCATGAGCTGATAAGCACTGTGCAGGTTCCATAACCCTGTTCCGCATTTTTACAAAATTATGCCCCTTTTTCGACTTTCGTGTTCATTCAATTGACAAGGCTGTTGAATAGTCAAGCGTTGCTGTCCTCTGACAGCTCTTGTTATGAAGTCTAATTTCTTCTTCATTACTTGAGAAATTCAATTGAAACATAATATAAAATGTAGTTGCTTGTAGTGACAATATACATTGGTTAAATAAGATGTGTAACTCAACCTGCAGTATTTTTAGAGATTATGCTCATTTTTAACTTTGAAATTTTGGTTAACGTTTTATTGTAGATACTAGGTTAAAACTTCAAACTCATCTTGCATACCAGTTGCTCTCTCCAAAGTCAATGCATGTATTAAATTGAAACTTTATTCGAGTTATTGAGGTGGATAAAACATGTGTTTGGCAAAGTTATGCCCCTTTTTGGACTTGGAAAGTGCAGGTTAATGTTTTGCTTGGAAATCGCTATCCTCAAGACTAATGCAGATACTAGGTTGCAACTTCACACAGATAGGCATTTGAACAGGACCAGATCATCAATTCCCTTTACACTTACAGGAATTAGGTATAAAATGAATTATACTGACAAACCTTTTAGGCTTGCTGTCATAAGGAAGACTTGTTATGAACATAAAAATATTATTTTTTGTTGTTTACTCTTTTCAGTAAATGTTATTTCAAAGATTTACAATATGTTTGAATATTTCACAAACATAGAAGAAGCTATTATCATACAAAAGCAGTTTTTATTACCTCCCTTATGGCTGTGATTGTATAAGCTTGTACAGTAAATAAAGTAGCGTTTTTCTGTCCATATAAATATTCATATTCTTTATTGTACCCCCCGACAACAAAGTTGTAAGGGGGGGGGTATACTGGTTTCAGGTTGTCTGTCTGTCTGTCCGTCTGGCCGTCTGTCCGTAGACGCAATCTTGTGCGCACCATCTCTCCTTATCCCCTTGACAGAATTTAATGAAACTTCACACAAGTGATCAGTACCAACAGTAGTTGTGCATGGGGCATGTTAGGTTCTTTTAGAAATTTTTTTTGCAGAGTTATGGGACTTTGTTTTTTTGTTACTATACTATATACATAGACACAATCTTGTGCACACCATCTCTCCTCATCCCCTTGACACAATTTAATGAAACTTCACACAAGTGATCAGTACCAACAGTAGTTGTGCATGGGGCATGTTAGGTTCTTTTAGAAAAAAAATTTGCAGAGTTATGGGACTTTGTTTTTTTGTTACTATACTATATACATAGACGCAATCTTGTGCACACCATCTCTCCTCATCCCCTTGACACAATTTAATGAAACTTCACACAAGTGATCAGTACCAACAGTAGTTGTGCATGGGGCATGTTAGGTTCTTTCAGGAAAAATTTTCAGAGTTATGGGACTTTGTTTTTTTTATACTATACATACATCATAGCACAATCTTGTGCGCACCAATCTCTCCCACCCTTGACACAATTTAATGAAACTTCACACAAGTGATCAGTACAACCAGTAGTTGTGCATGGTGGGATGTTATTCTTTCAGCGACAAAAATTTGCAAGTTATGGGACTTTGTTTTTGTTACATACTATGTACATACAGTCTGATATGCATCTTGTGCGCCTAATCTACAAACCCTTCACACAATTTAATGAACTTCACACAATGATCAGTACACCTGTTGTGCATGACATGTTCATACTTTAGATAAATATCTGCTAGTTATGGACTTTGTTTTTTGTTACTATACTATAAACGTCTTTACAACAGTCCCCTTAATATCAATCTGTGTGTCAAATGCAATGTACTCGTGCATGCGGGTAATCATCACTTATGATAGCTTAGATTTGACAGCTGCTTAATGCTAGTTTTAACATAAATTAAAAGCTCTGTAAACAAATAAGGGAAAAATATAATCTGACTTTAATCTTTCCTTAAATTAATTCCTCATAGCATTTTAACCAATTAAACTTTCGATATACAGTTTAGAAACATAGACTGTCTTGTGCGTCTGTTAAAATAAAGGCTTATTCTCTGTATCACATAATTGTACATGAACATGCTATGACATGTTTGCTGCCAAAATTAAAGTGGATAATCAATTTGGCATGTAACGATTTGTTCGAAACTTTAGCATCTGATCATTTACACTCATTTATGTTCACTAACACTTAATACAAATTAGATTTTCACTGGAGGTATTTTTAAAATTTCATTTTCCTATCCTGGTTGCCCAACCAAGATAGAGTGATTTTATCATAAGTATAAATTTGATAAACATACTTTGCCTAAGGAAATGTGTAAATATTAGATATATTGTAATATATTTGTAAAATATTTGCATTAAAAATTATGTATTTAGATGGAATTCATTAGAAACGCAAGTTTGAAAAATTATTATTACCTCCCTTTGCCTATCTTGGTTGCGCAACCAAGATAGATTGGAAATAAATGAATTCAGAAGCTACACAAAGCTTTAAAACTTGCATTTTGGTTCAGATTGTTCAATAGTTGATGTGTCTATCAAATGCAAATGTAAAACTAGACATTGTATCGAAATAAAAAGAAATACCCAGCTTTTTATATACTTTCATATAAAGGGCAGTAATTACAAAATTTTATAAAAATAATAAAATATACATTTCAAATAGGAATCTAACTCTATGTAATCGGTCTTTTTGTTCCTTAAATAATTCTCTACCAGAATATACAAAAAGTAAAAAATGTCATTAAATGTTGATTAAATGTGATTGACCACCTTTTAAGGTAGTTAATCAGATTTTGATGAAGTAATAAATTTGGTCGAAAGTTTAACTAATGATGATTAACACTTGTTTGTGTTCACTGACTGCTAAATGCATGTTAGAATTTCACTGGAGGTATTTTTAAAATTTGATTTTCCTGTCTTGGTCGCCCAACCAAGATTTGAGTTATTTTAGCATATGTATGAGTTAAATAATTGTACCTTGCATAAGAAATCACATGAATAAAAAAACTATTGTGTTATATTTGTCAAATATTTACATTGGCAAATATATATCTAGCTGCTTTTCATTAGAAATGCAAGTTTGTAAAAGTATTATTACCTCCCTTTACCTATCCTGGTTGCACACCAGGATCAATTGGAAATACATGAAATCAGAAGCTAAACACTGTTTTTAAACCAGCCTTTTGGTTCAGATTCTTGAAATATTTCAGTATATATCAAATGCAAATGTAAAATTAGAAATTCTGTTGAAATCAAAAGCAGTAATATATTGTGATATTAAAGGGAAGTAATCACAAGATTTTATAAAAAGTAATAAAACATACAATTTTGATAGGGATCTCGCTGTATGAAACAAATAAGTGAAAAGTTTGTTTTGTTAGTAATCAGTTGTTAGGTAATGATAATAAAACATGACACGTGGTTTATAGATAAAACATTATGTACTGAAATTACGGAATTTATCATTTAAGTATAAGACGACTTATGTGTTACATTTGTAGCCCAAAGTATTTTTGAACATGGACTGTAAACTCAGAATTTTCACAATTTTCACAATTTTCCCAAAATGTCTGTAACCGCGAAAATAAATATAGTTGAACCTGCTTTTGCAGCCATCTGTATCCAGCAACCCTTTGCTTATAGCAGCCAGTCAACTGACTAAATCCTAAACTGAGTTTTTAGCTCACCTGAGCCAAAGGCTCATGGTGAGCTTTTGTGACCGCTCATTGTCCGTCGTGTGTTGTGCGTCGTCTGTCTGTCAACAATTTCTAAAAAAGTCTTCTTCTTGAAAACCACTGGGCAGAATTACACCAAACTTCACAGGAATGACCCTTTCAAAATTATTCAAAAAATTGAATTTCATGCAGAACTCTGGTTTGCCATGTGCCATGGCAACCAAAAGGAAAAACTTTAAAAATCTTCTTGTCCCAAACCGCAAGACCAAGAGCCTTGATATTTGGCATGTTACATCATCTAATGGTCCTGAAAAGTGTTCAAATTATGCCCCTGGGGTGAAAAGAGGCCCCGCCCGGGGGTCTCAGGTTTTGCATAGACTTATATAGGAAAAAACTTTAAAAATCTTCTTGTCTAAAACCACAAGACCTAGGCCTTTGATATATGGTATGTAGCATTGCCTTGTGGTCCTCTACCAAAATTGTTCAAATCATTATCTTGGAGTGAAAAGAGGCCCAGCCCCAGGGGGTCTCAAGTTTTACATAGACTTATATAGGATTAAAAAAAAAAATCTTCCTGTCTGAAACTGCAAGGCCTAGACTTTTGATATTTGGTATGTTGCATTGCCTTGTGGTCCTCTACCAAAATTGTTCAAATCATTACCCTGGGGTGAAAAGAGGCCCTGCCCCGGGGGGTCTCAAGTTTTTATTTTTAATTAAAAAATCTTCTTGTCCTAAAATTCAAGGCCTAGGCCTATGATAGTTGGTTTGTAGCATTGCCTAGTGGATCTCTTACAAGATTGTTCAAATTATACCCCTTGGATGAAAAGTGGCCCCGCCCTGGGGGTCACTTGTTATATGAGTTATATAGGAAAAAGTACTTAAAAATTATTAGATCATAGTTCCTAAACTGTTTAATTATAATTACCTGATGACCCCAAGTGATTAGGGGTCACATGACTGTGACCTTGACCTACTGACCTACTTTCTTGTTTTTTAAGATACAACCTTGAAATTTGGATGACATGTACAGTTAAGCACAGTGACCATGAATATGACCTACTGACCTACTTTCTTTATATTTTAGGATCAGTTTGTCATTTGAATCATGTGGCTCATATTACTCAGGTGAGCGATTCAGGGTCATCATGACCCTCTTGTTTCCTTTTTTGTTCAAATTACGATGTATGTATTTAATTTGTACATGTGTTACTGGGAATAAAATATGTTTAAACTAAAAAAAGGGCTTTGGCAAGTTAAACAGTCCAAACTAATAACAGTCAAAAAATATAAGCTGCTTAATTATAACCTGAGAAATAGAAAAAAAGATGAGAAAGTGTTTTAAAATGACTTAAATTTTCAAAATGTTAAGCATGATGTACAATCTATATGTTGTAATACCACTCATATTGAAGACTATTACATGAAAATGAGGTGGAGCCAGTGTTTACAGGGTGTTTTTTCGCCATTTGATCAAAAGATTAATGCAGGAAGAGAAAGAAAGCCACTACTCTCACCCCAAAACAAATAGATGACAAACACACAAAATACTGTCTCATAAAAAAGATTATGGACTTAAAAGCACAGAAATTTGTCCGCAGTTTACAAATTTCAAAATTCAGAAAGGAGTCAGTCGCCTGTTCATAGAATTGTTACTACCGGTTAGATTGTATGGAGCAACAGAAACGTGAACTAGCCGGTGTAACATTAAATATTGACCCTGTTGAAAACTGACTCCATTGATCAAAATTTAATGTTGAAATGTTGGCGGGGTCAATTCTCAACGTTGGAAAAGGACCTTTTGATCAATATTTAATGTTGAAATGTTGACGAGGTCAATTCTCAACGTTGAAAGAGGACCTTTTGATCAATATTTAATGTTGAAATGTTGACGGGGTCAATTCTCAACGTTCAACGGGGTCAGTATTTAATGTTACACCGGCCGAAGAATCTAATTGCGATTTTGTTCTTATATATTAAGTAAACAATAACTGTATATATATCCAAACTATACCCAACTGGCACTAAAACCAAACAGCTGCCAAATTACAAACAAATATTGTTCAACTTAGTTATTGTTTGTGCATTTGTATTTGATAAAACTGCATGCAAATGTTTTATGTTTCTTTCAGATCCAATACCACTGGCAATGTCAACAAAATTTCTCAAATTTCAACAGTTAAATGAAAAGGAATTACTGTTATCGCTCCCAGTTATTTGCTTTAATTTTTTCAATAAAATCGCAACAAATCGTTCACATCATTATGGGCAGTTTTCAATAAATCGTTCAATATGAAAATGAAACTTGACTACAGATATCGGTATATTTCTACATGAATGACAAATACCTAGTAACAAATGAGTACAAGAACAATTTATTGACAATGCTTGACTTATTTAATATGAATCTTGTACACGTCCGTTATCAACTGGAAGGGAAAACTCTGTTTATTCGTGTGACACTTTCTGAAGTTTCAACAGAAATTGGTGATTGTTTTTGATTACGGTAACATAACGACGGTACTTAACACACTTACTGATGAAATCTAAGACGAATTATCTCTTCAATATATATACTAATGACTACTTACAGATAAATTCTTGTAAACTCCCTTGAACGGTAAAATAAATGAAAACAATAGCGGCGTGTAAACCTAGATACTGTGTATGTCGTATAATCACATCGCTATTTCCGTTTTGGTTGTTCACTGTTTCTACACTGTGCGTTATAAAAGGAGCTTAAAACAGGAGTTTTATGATTGATCATTTAGCATTTCAGGTGCTGTTAAATCATTTAATTTCATGGGTACGAAAAGTTTTTAGTTTTGCTGAAATGGCTATTTTGTAGAGATATGAATTCATGGGTTTTGACCTTTGCATATAAAGGATTACTGGGATTTAATTTCATGGTTTCACTGAACCAATATGAAATCCACACAAAGTACATGAAAATCAGTCCCCCAGATGAGCCGCAGTGTGCGATTTTGGGTCTTTGGATATGACTTTAATGACATAATGTAAAGAATATTTTACTTTTGCTAAAATGGCTATTTTGTAGAGATATGAATTCGTGAGTTTTGACCTTTGCATATAAAGGATTACTGGAATTTAATTTCATGGTTTCACTGAACCAATATGAAATCCACTCAAAGTGCATGAAAATCAGTCCCCCAGATGAGCCGCAGTGTGCGATTTTGGGTCTTAGAATGTGATTTTAATGACATAATGTCATAATTGTACCCCCCGACAACAAAGTTGTAAGGGGGGGTATACTGGTTTCAGGTTGTCTGTCTGTCCTTCCGTCCGTCCGTCCGTCTGTCTGTCTGTCTGTCCGTGCCCGCGAAATGATGGTTAAGTGACTTCATAACGGTACTTTCTCTTTGATGTCATTCATTCCGTTCTGTTTTTGTGACCTTTTTCTTTTTATGTGACTGATAGAACAATAGAGAGAACAATGGGGGTGTCACATAAATACTGTTTCGTGAGAACGTCCGTCTGTCTGTCCGTAGACACAATCTTGTGCGCACCATCTCTCCTCATCCCCTTGACACAATTTAATGAAACTTCACACAAGTGATCAGTAACAACAGTAGTTGTGCATGGGGCATGTTAGGTTCTTTCAGAAAAAAAAAATTGCAGTGTTATGGGACTTTGTTTTTTGTTACTATACTATATACATAGACACAATTTTGTGCGCACCATCTCTCCTCATCCACTTGACACAATTTAATGAAACTTCACACAAGTGATCAGTAACAACAGTAGTTGTGCATGGGACATGTTAGGTTCTTTCAGAAAAAAAAAAATGCAGAGTTATGGGACTTTGTTTTTTGTTACTATACTGTATACATAGACACAATCTTGTGCGCACCATCTCTCCTCATCCACTTGACACAATTTAATGAAACTTCACACAAGTGATCAGTAACAACAGTAGTTGTGCATGGGGCATGTTAGGTTCCTTCAGAAAAAAAACTGGCAGAGTTACGGGACTTTGTTTTTTGTTACTAAACTATATACATAGACACAATCTTGTGCGCACCATCTCTCCTCATCCCCTTGACACAATTTAGTGAAACTTCACACAAGTGATCAGTAACAACAGTAGTTGTGCATGGGGCATGTTAGGTTCTTTCAACGACATAAATTGCAGAGTTATGGGACTTTGTTTCTTGTTAACATACTATGTACATACAGTCTGCATATGCAGTCTTGTGCGCGCCTAATCTTCCGAACCCTTGCACACAATTTAATGAAACTTCACACAAGTGATCAGTATCAACCCTAGTTGTGCATGGTGCATGTTACGTTCTTTTAGATAAATATTCTGCATAGTTATGGGACTTTGTTTTTTGTTACTATACTGTATACATACAGTCTATATACATACAGTCCACATAATTATGCAATCTTGTGTGCGTCAAATTGCAATGTACTGTCTCAGTGCATGCGGGGGTACATTCATCACCTTTAGTGATAGCTCTAGTTTACCATTACAACAAGGGTCGTTACAGCTGGTTGTCAGCAGAACGTCAAAACAGCGTCAGACTTTTCAAATTTCAGAAACTGGTAGAAATGAAAAATCGCCATATATTTGCTAATAACGGGTCAAAATTCAAGAAACAAAAACTGTTGAGCTAGGTATAGACTGTATTTTACAGATCAAAATGACAAAATTTCGCCGGAAGGCCCAAAATCGTATGTAGTGGCTAAAATATTAATGATTTTAGTGTATACTAGATAAGCTGTTATTTATGCTAAAAGTTGTTGACTTTCAACAATCAAATTCCTGTAGAAACAAAAATAGTGAGTGTTTAATTTGTATTAGTACATCATACCAAAGACAAAAAAATGATACTAGTAGCTTCCTCGCTTGGCACTCTGTATTAAGAATTGATAGTAACCAGGACTCTTCAAGCCCAGTGTCAGTATAATGTGACTGGGTGGGAAATCATGTTAACATGTCTACGGAATGATATTCCAGTGAGGCAGCGCTATAAAGTTTGGCATTGTGCTGACTGCTACAAGTAGACACCGTCATTTATATGACTGAAAAACTGTTGAAAAAGACATTAAACCAGAACACGCTCACACACATTACATGAGTGTACCAGTACACTTTAATATACAGAATTTACCAATCATTGAAAGTATACTAATTACCTTGCTGATATATAACGTACAGAACATTGACTAATATTACACGGTCAGCCATTAATAAAGATAGTTCCTTTATTGCAAAAAATACTTTTAAATGCCAATTAATTCTTTTCTGGCTGTTTTAAGCATCTGTATTACTTTGATAAAAACCTATTTGAGGGGTTTGGATAAAATTTGATGAATTATTTAAAGGGTTTGACCACATATTACTTTAAAAAGTAAAATACTGGACTTACTTAGGCAAATTTTACTTCCTCTGCTCCACAAAGGTTTAGACTAAGTTTAAGTAGACAAAATCACAGTGTAAACATCATTATTAATTTAGAAATAAATAAGTGTTGTTTTTAGCTCGACTATTCGAAGAATAGGGGAGCTATCCTACTCGCCCTGGCGTCGGCGTTAACGTGAGCGTCACACAAATGTTAAAGTTTGTGTACCATCGCAAATATTTTCAAAGTCCATTGAGATATTGCTTTCATATTTTGCATACTTGTTTACCATCATGACCCCATTCTGTAAACAGGAGCATCAAGCATTTTGACTGAATTATGGCCCCTTTTTGACTTAGAATATGCTTATTGTAATGTTAAAGTTTGCGTACCACCCCAAATATTTTCAAAGACCATTGAGATATTGCTTTCATATTTTGCATACTTGTTTACCATCATGACCCCAGTCTGTAAAAAGGAGAAGGCAACTCTATCAAGCATTTTGACTGAATCATGGCCCCTTTTCGACTTAGAATATGCTTATTGTAATGTTAAAGGTTGCGTACCACCCCAAATATTTTCACAGTCCATTGAGATATTGCTTTCATATTTTGCATACTTGTTTACCATCATGACCCCAGTCTGTAAAAAGGAGGAGGCAACTCTATCAAGCATTTTGACTGAATCATGGCCCCTTTTCGACTTAGAATATGCTTATTGTAATATTAAAGTTTGCGTACCACCCCAAATATTTTCAAAGTCCATTGAGATATTGCTTTCATATTTTGCATACTTGTTTACCATCATGATCCCAGTCTGTAAAATGGAGGAGGCAACTCTGTCAAGCATTTTGACTAAATTATGGCCTCTTTTCGACTTAGAATATGCTGATTGTATTGTTAAAGTTTCACTCATAGCTTATACAGTGAACCTGTGAACGGGGGTACCAGAGACCGGTTGTTTTTACCATTCACGGGTGGTCGCTAGCACAAGTTTCACTGTATTATACTATGAAGCACTGAGAATAGCCGAGTGCGCAGTAAACTGACAGCTCTTGTTTATGATCTACTGCAACAGTAATTTTGTTACTTTTTAAAGAGCTTTGCTGTGCTTAATTGTTGTTGCAGGTAGTTCCTGTATGTATACAAGACTACATGTTCAGGATTCCAGCAGGAGTGAAGATATTTGGGTAAGAATGTAATCTGACATATTTTAAGTAAAAATAAAAGTCTGTTTCCCATGCTTGACCTCGAGTCATAAAACATTAGAGGATGTGAAATTGTGCACATGGTATTCTCTTTGGGATTTCACCCAGCAAGGCGTGAGTTAAGGTCCTTCACTCAGTGAAAAAAAGTTTTTTTGCATACTGTAAAAGCAGAAATTTTCACGAGGGCTTAATTTTCGCTATATTCGCGAGGCCCTAAATATCGCGAAAATTAATCCTAGTGTAGATATTCACCCTTAGTATATTTCAAATTCAAGTATGATACCAGTCTTACAGTTTTGTGAATATTAAACCTTGCGAACATACTCAAAATTTCAAATTCGCGAAATTTTGACCCAGCGAAAATATATGCTTTTACAGTATGTCTTAAAAATATTTCATCTAGAATTATGAAACCATGATTGTACAGTGACAGGAGTGGGGGTGTGGGGATGCACCTGTGTCCTATGGACACACATCTAGTAGTTCCTTTCTAAAACAAACAGAAATAATTGTCCTTCATGAAACCTGTACAATGCTTTAAAATTGTTACAGTTATTTGTATATGTGTAGAACAACTTTCCCTGTTCTTTTAATCATATTTTAATTCCAAACACTTTATTGTGAAAAAAGCTTTTCTTTTCCTTCTGGTAAATTTTACATGACAATACTCAAGTGACAGAAGGGATATATGTGATTTCCCACTTTTTATCCCTTTTGTATTTAGAAAGTACTAACTTTTTTTAATGCGCTCTTCTATCATTCCATCTGTCCGTCCATCCACAATTTTGTGTCTGGTCCATAACTCTGTCATCCATGAGGGGATTTTAATATTACTTGGCACAAATGTTCCCCATGAAGAGACAACGTGTCATGTGCAAGACCGGGACCCCTAGCTCAGAGGTCAAGGTCACAATTGGAGGTCAAAGGTCAACAGGGCTTTTTTCCTGTCCGGTCCATAACTCTCCCATCCATGAAGGGATTTTAATATAACTTGGCACTGATGTACCTCATAATAAGACGATGTGTCATGCTTAACTTTCAGACCCCTAGCTCAAAGATCAAGGTAACACATCAGTCAAATTTTAACATGGCACGAACAGGGTCTGTTTTGTATCTGGTCCATAACTCTGTCATTCATAAAGGGATTTTAATATCACTTGGCACAAATGTTTCCTGTGAAGAGACGACATGTTTTGCCCGAGACCCGAACCCCTGGCTCAAAGGTCAAGGTCACAATGGGAGGTCAAATGTTGACAGGGCTTTTTTCCTGTCTGGTCCATAACTCTTCCATCCATGAAGGGATTTTAATATTACTTGGCACAAATGTACTTCATAATAAGATGATGTCATGCACAACTTTCAGACCCCTAGCTCAAAGGTCAAGGTCACACTTAGCAGTCAAATGTAAACATGGCATGGACAGGGTCTGTTCTGTGTCTGGTCCATAACTCTGTCATTAAGGGATTTTAATATCACATGGCACAAATGTTCCCCATAATCAGACAACGTGTCATGTGCAAAATCCAGACCTCTGACTCAAAGGTCAAGGTCACAGTTGTGGGTCAAATGTCAACAGGGCTTTTTTCCTGTCTGGTCTATAACTCTGCCATATATGAAGGGATTTTAATATTACTTGGCACAAAATTTATGTTCCCCATGATGAGACAATGTGTCATGCCCAAAATGCAGACCCCTAGCTCAAAGGTCAAGGTTAAGACTTAGACTCACAGTCTAATGGGCTCCCTACAGAGATAACCTTATTAGCTATAATTAACTTTAATATCGGTGAAAGACTCCACATGTTGTTCCAGTTTCAAAATCTGCAGTCCATCTTGGTGGTGCAATTACCAGCCTTCAGCAAGCCACCTTGATGGCTTTCTCTTATGAAATGAATTTTTCACCTTGAGCAAGGTTTTGAACTTCCCCTTCTGTAATGGACTTGTCCACCTTTCAGTTTGGACAGAACCATTAACTGCTAAAGTGGGTGCTTACCAAAAAGAGACTGACTGAATGGCGACCAGTGTAGACCATGATCGGACTGCATGGATGTGCAGGTTGATCATGATATGCACTGGTCGCAGAGGCAGAATCAGTCGTTTCCAGCATGATAGAAGAATCATGGCAAGTGATTTCAAACCATTCACCTTACCCCCTCAGCCATTTAGGCTCCATTTAGTAATTGTGAAATATCTGTTAACTAAGTGATGCAATGAATAAACTTTAAACAAGAGTTATTTGATCATTACAGGTATATTTAAATGACAGCAATATTCTCAGTGAGAAAGGTCTAATACCAGGAAACAGAGTAAGGTTCTATGGGCTGGAGAGAAAATTGTCACAACTGAATAATATCTACTGTAGACTTGTTCCATTGTCTAGCATCCAGATATTATGTACTGAAGCTGAAAGGTGAGAACCAGACAGGATTATATCATCGGCAGTTGACTTAAAAGCTTTTTGATTGATAAAATCAGAGGTGTTGGGAATGTTGGACCAAACAGAAGTTTTCATGTTTTATTTCAGGGGTGTTGTGGAAACAGATACTGAACATACAGATAATGCTTTATTATGCCCCCCTTCGAAGAAGGAAGGGTATATTGTTTTGCAGATGTCGGTCGGTCGGTCTGTCGGTCAGTCTGTATGTAGACCAATCTTTTTCCGGATGATAACTCAAAAACGTTTGGGCCTAGGGTCATGAAAGTTGATAGGAAGGTTGATCATCACCTGCAGATGACCCCTATTGATTTTGAGATTTGTATGTCAAAGGTCAAGGTCACAGTGACCCTGAACAGTTAAACTGTTTCCAGATGATAAATCAAGAACGCTTGGGCCTAGGATCATGAAAGTTGAAAGGGAGGTTGATTATGACCAGCAGATGACCCCTATTGATTTTGAGGTCAGTATATCAAAGTTCAAGGTCACAGTGACCCGGACCAGTTAAACGGTTTCCGGATGATAACTCAAGATTGCTTGGGCCTAGGATCGTGAAAGTTGATAGGGAGGGTGATCATGACCAGAAGATGACCCCTATTGATTTTGAGGTCAGTAGGTCAAAGGTCAAGGTCACAGTGACCAGGAAGAGTAAAAAGGTTTCTGGGCAATAACTCAAGAAGGCTTGGGCCTAGGATCAGGAAAATTGATAGGGAGATTGATCTTGACCAGCAGATGACCCCTATTGATTTTGAGGTTATTTGGTCAAAGTTCAAGGTCAGATTAGCCAGGAACAGTTAAAACAGTTTCTGGACGATAACTTGAGAACACTTGGGCCAAGGGTCATGAAAGATGATAGTGAGGTTCATCATGACTAGCAGATGACCCCTATTGATTTTAAGGTCAGAAGGTCAGAGGTCAAGGTTACAGTGACCCGGAACATTTAAACCATTTCCAGACAATAACTTGAGAATGCTTGGGCCTAGGATCATGAAACTTGATAGGGAGGTTGGTCATGACCTGTAGATGACCCCTATAGATTTTGAGATTTGAAGGCTAAAGGTCAAGGTCACATTGCTTCGGAACAGTTAAACGCTTCCAGACGATACCTTGAGAACGCTTGGACCTAGGATCACTAAACTTTATAGGGAGGTTGATCATGACCAGGAGATGACCCCTGTTGATTTTAAGGTCAATAGGTCAAAGGTCAGTGTCACATTGAACCAGAACAGTAGAACTTTTGTTTACAGTGAGCAAATAATTTATGGTTCTGGTGCAATTACTGAATGCATCAAAGGGGGCATTTCGTGTTCGACGAGCTCTTGTTTTAGGAGTGTTGGGAATCAAATGTTTTGGATGTTAAAATGCTTTATTTTAGGAGCGTTTGGAATCCAATGTTTTGGATGTTAAAATGCTTTATTTTAGGAGTGTTGGGAATCCAATGTTTTGGATGTTAAAATGCTTTATTTTAGGAGAGTTGGGAATCCAATGTTTTGGATGTTAAAATGCTAAATTTTAGGAGTGTTGGGAATCAGATATTTTGACCTAGTACAAAGGTTACCATATTTTATTTCAGGGGTATTGGGAAACAAATGTTGGACCAACAAAATTTACCAGAATATTTTCATTAAAATTTTGTATTTGAAAACCAATGTTTGACCAAACAGATATTACCATATTTTCTATCAGGGGTACTGTGAAATCATTAATTTTCATGGGGGACTAATTTTCGTGGATTTTGTGGTTGAGTCAATCCACGAAATTTAATCCCAATGAAAAAGTAAAATTCCTATTCACTTTATGTTCAAAAGTTGTAATCCACGAATTCATATCCCCACGAAATTCCCATTTTGAACAAAACCACGAAATTTCATGCCCACAAAATTAAATGATTTCACAGTATAAGGAAACAAGTGGACCTAGATAGCATATAAAATTTTATTTCAGGGGTGTTGGAAAAGAATGGGGGAGTAGACTGCAAAAACCTGCTAGTTAGTAAAAATGTTGCATTCTTTGAACATTCAGCAAAGGACAGAAGTAGAATCTAGATTAAAATTATTGAGGCTGTGTATTTATTGAAAATATGGAGGAGTGAGTGTAAAAAATGTAATCAGAAAGTTCAGTTGCTTTATCTAAGATCTGATATTGATTACTAATACATGATAGACCAAGTACTTGCACGGGAGGGGATCCAACATATGTATTCCCAAATGGGCACTGCTTAAAGTCATATGTTGTGCTTCTGGTAGTACATATGTGGTAAACATTTCGCAGATAAATACGTGAGATTTTTATTTGTGATTGAATATTGTGAAAATGACATTGTTTTGCCAATGTCTCGCGATGCAGTGCAACCGAGTATACATTAACTAACACGTAATGCATTTAACTCACTTGTATTTCTAGAAATGACAGAGAAAAAACGTGAACTATTTGAACTATACAGAACTATTTGCCCGGCCGCTCCAATATATAAGATATTGTGGACCTGGCACTTACTTGTGTTGAACTACGCAGTAACTTCGCAAGCTAGACCTTTATAGTTTATGGTAATATAGGAAAGAGGATATACTGCAAGGTACTCGGTCAAAAGTTGTGTGAATATAACTGAGCATGGTCATTAAATCATGAAATATGTCCTAGCTAGGCCCTTAATTTGATTAAGTTACCAACCAGACGCAGCTATGTTCTGATTATATGACCGAGTACCTTGCAGTATATCCTCCCTCCTATATTTCCACAATCTATGATAGGCCTAGAATGTGGAGTTGCGGTATACATGTAACAACGTAGTTTTACACAAGTAAGTGCCAGGTCCACAATATCATATGTACATGTAGTGGACAGGCTGGGCAAGTAGTTCTGTATCGGGCAAACCAAAATACCTCCTGAAACACCCTGACCGTAAAGTATTTATTACATTTTATTTTCGAGTCCGTTGCCCGAAACACAGATATTTGGCTCTATAACACAGTTCATGTACATGATTCAAAGACAGACAATTTCCACAGTTAACGATGCAAAATACCGCCGAAGATATATAGAGATGCGCACATGAACGGGTAAAACAAACACGAAAAGAACACTTGGTTCAATAACATATAATTACGCAGACCGTATTGGCAGCTAATATGCTATACACCAAACTATACATGCATATTTCCGACATTCACAAGTCAACACACATAAGCAACACATAAACGCCTTCGGATTTAGGAGAGATGCGTTGACTCCTTAGTGAAAATGTTCTACAGCATCATATGTAAGCTTAAAGCTGTGCTCGTTTCTAATATGTTATCCCTTTAATATACATGTATATATATTTTGGAATAATGTGACATATGCTTGGCAAGTATTTCCAGTTCGTTTCTTTACCCAGGTACCATTTAAGCTCAAGATCTGTGAAGTTCTAAAATGTCTAATGCACCACATATGTAGCCCATGCATAACATATGTATCCCATTCGGTTTTTCGCCCCAAAACATTTTTCTAGCAAAGTGATCACCATAATTTTCTTTTTCTGGGTGAGGTTTTGCATACGGAAGGTTTCGAGGGCAAAATTTAAGCAAACGCAGGGCAATTACAACATATTTCCATCTCTTGATAAAAATGTTGCTAATTTTCAGTCATACCGCTTCACGGAGGATAAGTTTTTCTCTGTCATTTCTACAAATACAGGTAAGGTAAATGCACTTACGTGTTAGTTAATGTATACTCGGTTGCACTGCATCACAATCTTTTGGCAAAACAATGTCATTTCCGCAAAATTCAATCACAAATAAAAACCTCACCTGTTTTTCTGCGAAATTTTTACCACATATGTACTACCGGAAGCACAACATATGAATTTAAGCGGTGCCCATTTGGGAATACATATGTTGGATCCCCTCACGTGACTTGGCAGGTTCATCATAACATTTTTATGCTCCCTTTCTAATATAGTGCATTATGATCTGCTCATGTCTGTCTGTTTGACAGTCAGTCTGTTGGTGAACTGTTGGTTTATCATCAATAACTTATGCTTGCACCTGCAGTGGTGAAACTTCATAGCATTATTGACTGTGGTCAGCAAATGTTTAAGAGATTAGAGGTCAAGGTCACAGTGACCTAGAGGCTGCAGACAGTTTGAGCTTGATAACTAAAGAATACTTCAGCATATACATGTAATTGACAAAGTTCGTAATATTATTTGCCTGTGGACAGTACAGGGTAGCTATTGTTTTGAGAACAAGTATGTTGAAGGTCTGATTTAGAGACAGAAAATGGTTTCTGCCCAATAACTAAAGAAACTTCATTGAACTATTGCCTGTAGACAGTAAATAGTCAAAGTAGGTCAAAGTTCATGAGCACAAGGAAAGTGTCAAAGGTCATTTAGTCTAAAACTGAAGAATTGAAAGTTTTACCTTGAGCTATGGCGGGTACAGTCTGTTGTTCACTTTCACCATATATGAACAAACAGATCAGTTTATTGTAGGCTGCTGCTTAAAAATTTCTTCTTTAAAAGTTTATGCAAGTCTGAGAAAGGTCAGTGTTGCATACACTGCATAAATACTCTTTTGCATAGACTACATGTATAAAATGATGTCTGTTAAGGCTGTTTGATAAATATTTTAAGTTTAATCTCTTATTGTTTGTTTATTTGTTAGTGTAATAATTGATGACAGCACATCTGTTGCTATGGTAACACTAGGAGGAAGTAGTGTACAGAACCTGCTCCAGATGTCACATGACCAGTGGAAATGTCTAGAAGAAGAAGTTAGCCAAACTGGAGAAGTGTTTATACAGCAGGTAATTACAAATTACCAGTAGAAAGTTTATTTTGTAAAACTTTTATCTAGACAAGATAGTCCTTCCCACTCATTTAAAATAGACAGGCATAACAACCTCATTATCTTTTGTACATCTCATTAATTCTCTTAAAATCTTAACACTTTTTAGCTACATTAACACTTGTAAGTGCTCATGGTGAGCTTTTAGGATCTTTTGATGTCCGACCATTGTTTGTCAACAACAGTGTTTTATAAGAACTTTTCTGTAATTGCTATTTAATGGATTTGATTTAAACTTAAGACAGTTGTGCCATAATCATCTTTACCCACAATATATGACATAATGTCCATAATGTTGGCATCAATATTATATCTTCTTCTGAGTTGAATTCTTAGATTGCGGTATATTTTAACCATACTGGTAATATCTTTTAAGTTCATTACTATATCTTAAACATTTGTTCATTTCAGTTTTATATGCTTTATTGATATTTAGATACAACTTTTTCTTTCAGTTCAATCCTACTCTAACTACATCAGTAGAAAGGTTTGTCTACATGCTGTGTGACAACCATGCTGTAAAACAGACCTGGCTTATGACATTGAGAACAAGGTCATCATTAGACATCAATAAAATTGGCCATGATGGTAAATGTTTTCTATTTCATTATTATTAAGGAGGGGTATATTGTTTTGCAGATGTCGGTGGGTCGGTCGGTCTGTTTGTCAGTCGGAATGTAGACCAATCCGTTTCCGGATGATAACTCAAGAAGGCTTGGGCCTAGGATCATAAAAGTTGAAAGGGAGGTTGGTCATGACCAGCAGATGACCCCTATTGATTTTGAGGTCAGTATGTTAAAGGTCAAGGTCACAGTGACTGGGAACAGTTAATTGATTTCCGGATGATAACTCAAGATTGTTTGGTCATGACCAGCAGATGACCCCTATTGATTTTGAGGTCATTAGGTCTAAGTTCAAGGTCACATTGGCCAGGAACAGTTAAACAGTTTCTAGACGATAACTTGAGAATGCTTAGACCAAGGGTCATGAAAGACCATAGAGAAGTTTATCATGACCAGCAGATGACCCCTATTGATTTTGAGGTCAGTAGGTCAAAGGTCAAGGTTACAATGACCCAAAACGTTTAAACTGTTTCCAGACAATGACTTGAGAATGCTTGGTCTTGAATCATGAAACTTGATAGGGAGGTTGGTCATGACCAGTAGATGACCCCTGCAGATTTTGAGGTCATTTGGCCATAGGTGAAGGTCACATTGACCTGTAAAAGTTAAACCCTTTCCGGATGATACTTTGAGAACACTTGGGCCTAGGATCACGGAACTTAATGGGGAGGTTGATCATGACCAGCAGATGACCCCTGTTGATTTTTAGGTCAGTAGGTTAAAGGTCAAGGTCAGATTGAACCAGAACAGTAGAACTTTTGTTTACAGTGAGCATATAATTTCTATTCCATGTGCAGTTACTGAATGCATTAAGGGGGGCATTTCGTGTTCGACAAGCTCTTGTTTTTATTGCAATAAAACAGTAATCGTTAGCTATTAAATGCACATGTATGCAGTTTCTTTAAATTTACCAGACAGTATTGAGAACTCCAAAACTGTTTCCGTTTTGATTCAGCTAGGTTCAGTAACTACATGGGTTATGAGTCCAGTCCACAGCAATACCCATGTTTGTTTAACTTCTGTAAAGAAAACTACTGAAACTGCATTTGTTGACAAGAATCTGACTGTATAGTTTATTCATACTTTGCAGAGTTTTGTATGAAGACGTTTGACACTGGGTCATCTAGGATTTCCACACAATGTTTACCATTTCTACAATTAGAATGTGTGGCCATGAACATATTTGAACCCTCTGTTTGGGCTATACATCGCCTCAGTGTCAAGTAGTGATGAGCTGATAAATCATGAAGTCATAAATCAATGGTACACAGTATGGCATGACAGCCAGAGAAAATTGGGATTCATGAAAGGATTCTGATGTCCAAAATACATACCTGAAATAAGCTATATGTGTTGTTGGGTTTGTGTGACAGAAATGTGTCCAGTTTAAAAAATTAATGGTCTGCAGAGATATCAGTGTGAAGAAAGTGATCATTCATGGATGAATGACCCTATTTATTTATTTATTTCCTCCAAGACTTGGCAATATGTGCAATATCAGAATTTAATCAAGTGTACTTGACAATTACGCTATTTTTTTACCAAATATCAACTTACCAACACTATAGTAATTGTGAGAAATTAATTTATTTTAATACTCGAAAAGATTACAACTAAACCCTGCTTTATACCTTTTAATTACTACACGATAAGATTTTATATTGCAGTGTTAATATTTTAATGTTACAACTCAAACAAGTAAACGGTTTACTAAATGAATACATGGTTGGGTATTTATTCGCCCCTCAAAAACAAAGATGTACTTGACAAGGTATCTCACCAAGTATGTGAATAAAATAACTGGAAGGAGACCAGGCACATCTTGCTAAAATTTGCCAACTATTACAATGAAACTCTGCACTGTCACATATAATTTACACTCTCATAACATGGTAGCAAAACCAGCTAATTTCAACATAACATAACTTTGCACTGTCGGACATAACAATGTAACAATACTGACTAACTTAAACATAATATGGCAATGCACGGCAACTTCGGTGCCAGTAGTCACGGTATGGTAGTTACCAGGCACGACCAGGTATCTGGGAATGACGAGTCACTACATACCAAAACCACTGCGTTAAGGAAAGCAAGAAGTTGCATGCAGGAGGGTTGATAATGCAATACAAAGCAATATGCAATACAAAACTAGATTTCGCCAGGTACTATGGGCAAAACCTACTCAACCCTAGCCACACAACAACGTAAGAGTAACCACATATTAAGAGTAACACACGCCGAAAATACAGTGCTTTGTAAGTTCTCGCCAGACAATAGATGTATTTTGTGAAACGGTCTTTATTTTCAAATTATACTTATCAGTTGATTATCAGCGGTTAAGGCGTTTTCTTTTCAATTGGCCTTTTACTGCCTAATACCCCTTGCCAATTTTGTCTTTCTAACATATCTACCCAAACTATTGTTGTATTTGGGAATGCTTCACGTAGTTTATCTCTGTCTCAATCATTCCTCTTAATTCACAAGTATTTTCATATACTAGGTCATTTCCGCCTAAATTAATGTATATTATTGAAGGAGATGAAAGTAAGACCAGAGTTTCAATTGCATGTCTGAAACCTCTCTAACGAAGAAGTCTGACTGCCCACCAAGCAATAGAAATGTTCGGGATACCAAGATTTGGTTTCCCAGTCATCTTTGCATGTTCGCCGGCCCAGAACAGGATATGTTGAGAGTTATGGCCCCTGAAATAGTATAAAATGCACATTTTCACTTTGTGACGTACCTAGCTCAAAAAGTATTACATATAAATTGATTAAACCTTGCATGAGTCTTTATCATGATATGAACTTGCCAACCTCCTATTTTCTGTATGCCTCTGCACCCTTTTTTCAGAGTTATGGCCCCTGAAATAGAAAAAAATGAACATTTTCACCTAATTATGTGCATAGCTCAAAAAGTATTTGATGTAAATTCATGAAACCTTGCTTGAGTCTTTATTATGATGTGACCTTGCGCATTTGGCATTCTTCTTGAGAATCTTAGTACTTATTACAAAGTTACAGCCCTTGAAATGGCCAAAATAGTGGAGTTTTTGTTTGTGATGCTCATAGCTCAAAAAGTATATGGCCTAGAATAATAAATCCTTTTTAGAAAATGTTTGTTGAGGCTATGCCCCATTAAGACTGCAAACATTTGAATTATTTCCCCTTATTCCCCAAATGTACCAGTAGGGGCACGCTCTGTGTCCTACAGACACATTCTAGTCTTATTTGACTATAAAGTTATTTTGATTTTCTAGTGCTTCACGAATTATGCGTACAGAATAAATTGTGTAAAAAACGTTCGTCATTTCACTTAACATAAAATGGCTAAAATTGCTTTGAACACGTTTTTAACTATAACGAGCCTTTAGACGAGAAAACAATATCTATTCTAAAATAAAATGGACTGATGGTGAGACAGGCATATATTGCATTAACATTTTGTATACTTCATAATAAAATGAATAATTGATAATTAAAAAAGCTAGCAAGAACAACATATAAAAAAAAAGTTTTTCTAAATCAAAGAAATCAACGTATCTGGTCTTTCAGACAATTTATTTTTTGCTACAAAAATACATAAAATATACATCGCCTACCACTGGTTTAGAAATTTACATCGCCCGTGTGACAAGTAACAAACACATGCACTGGACCAGTCTCTCATATGATAGGGAGTTCGGGACATATTTTTATCTATTATAAGTATACACCCGTTTTGGGATATACCGTGGTTATTTATAGTTAATTGACAAAATGAAGTCACTGTCAAAATTGTATGGTGGATTAACTTCGTAGTTGTCATAACATACTTCTGGGAGTGACCTACAAACAGGTAACGATACAGACTTGGTCAGCTTATGTCGTGTAGTGCGATTCCTGTGACAACCCTCAACACCACTCCCTATTACCTGATGTCCTCCACGGCGAGGGATGCGGCTACCACAGAGGTCAGAAATCAATTAACATGAGTAGTGGTGTTAGTTTTTTATCTGTATTTTTTTATTTTGACTTTCCATTAGGATATTCTGGTGCAAGCATACGTGTAAATGCCTATGCATATTATATAAGTAATCCTGGTAGCCAAATTTGTGAAATGAAGAACTATTCAGCTGTTTAAATTAGATATTTATTAGAATTGATGAGGAAATCGCATTCAACGGCCCAATTCGAAGAGTTTGCAAAATAATTTAACCTGGTTAAATTCTTGTAACTTTTAGAGGGTAAAGTAAATTAGCTGTCGCCCAGCCAGTTTAACTAGATCTACGTGGATAAAGTTTTACTTCAAAGGCGGGAATGGTTCAGTTTGCTTTAAGTTTGAGCCCAGACCTAAATCTGAGAAAAAAAGAAGTTTCCATTATAATATATATCGATACATTTTAAAGAAAATGTGTAAAAAGGGATTTTTCTATCACTGACAATACAAACAACCTTCACGTTACCGGTTACGGATGGTGCGTTATATTTATAAATTTGAAATTTTGACTTATCTATAAAGTGCAGATGATTGTTAGTTAGAATACATGACATTATTGAGGACTATCAAAGATCATCAAAGGATATACGTCTGCTCACATTCAGTTCATGTTTACAATGACTCACCTAATACAGTTGGACAAATAAATGTTACACAGAAAACCCAAGAATAATACAAAATGTTCTCAAATAGCTGTAAATCTATCTCATAAAAATTTAACTATTTGAAAAATATAAACATTTATCACATGTACAGATTAATTCAAACTTAAGTTTTGAAGATTATTGAAATTTCATCAAATATTTCAAATGGCACGTGTAGTTACATTAAGGATGTCTTATAAATAAAGGGACAGCGAGATTTACATGTCTTTAGATTAGAATTTTAACAGTTTTTGGAGCGTATTTCAATTGGCTGCTGTTAAGGTGGCTTCTCAGTCATGTGGTTGAGGCTGCTTACTTTGAATGACTTTCCCTTAAATGCCAGTGGCACGAAACATCCTTAAGTGTGTAGAATTCTTTCATATGTTAGAAAGCAATCCAGCTGGCTTTCGGAATGTCTGTAGATCCACTTAGATTCTCGTCCCTGATGAAATAATGTCCGGTCTTATTCTGCCATAAAAAATATCACGGCATATGTACATGACCGCAGTGATATTCTGTGTATATGTTGCATTAGTTACAAGTTGTGGCAACTGATACCATCATTTTTGCCATAGTATATTTTTGTAATGAAATGGGAAGATGTATTTAATAAGCTAGTTATACACAGTACGGTAGAGTTCTTGCAACTAAGAATTTTTTTTACTGAATATCTATACAAAGTTTGAATTGCTTCAAATCATTTTTAATGGAAACACTGTTGTTATTATTTATTTATCTATTTATTTATTTTGCATTCAGTGTGTTTTTGGTAGAATTTTCAATATAGCTATGTACTGCCTCTGTTTGTAATAGAAGTAAATGTTTCGTATACATGTACGTACTTTTTTTGCAAGAAAAAAAATCACGTGTGTTTATACCATCAAAAATTGTCTATAGATCTACCATGCCTATCAAAAGCACAAAAAAATGTTTTAACATGCCGCCACTTTACTTTGGATTTCACTGAACGGCCGAGCATGAGAAATAAAGACGCGAGGATGGAACTGATAAAATAGATATTATGTTATTTTTAAGAATAAAGGCAATTATTAACTTGTTTAACCTAGTCCCTTAAATAGGCTGTTGTCTTAAATTGAAATATGCATATTTTAAATCATTAACTGCATTTAGGAATAAAAATAATGAGCACATAGGTACCAGAAAGCACCAGTCAGTAAACAAACATGACTTATTCACACTATTGAAAAACAACCTTTTAAGAAACTGTTATCATCTGAACATTTGATAGGATTGTAAACAACAGTAACCCATAATGAAAATGAGTTAGATTAAATGGGTTGCATGCATCTCTGTTGTCCCCACCTCTATTGTGATATATATGGCTGAAGCAATAATACGCACTTGACTTGCGACATGTATTTATTTTATGTCAACGCTAACGTGTAAGTACAAAACACATTTTCAGAAAAAAAAACTGAAAACCTGAAACAGAAATAACTGCTTTATTTGAAGTAAAATGTTAATTCAGGGCCTTCCTTACAAGTTTTGGACAAAGTTTGTTTTAATTTCCCATTTCTCTCATCAATAAATATAACAGACATCGCGAACTGTGAGCAAAACCCCAAATGACGGGGAAACACTCTTTTTCCATACGAAAGATTCCATACGGAAGGTTATACACCACTAAAAGACCGTTACTACGGCCGTCTGTCCCGTATTCTTTCTTGTCCAGAGTACCCACTGATGATTGTAATCTGTAGCGAAACTTCACAGACTTGTTGTTCCGGTCAGATGATTTTTCACGGAGTTATAGCCCTTTGACTATATAACAGTGCATACAGTAGTATAATTATTGTTGAGAGTTTTCTCAGCAAGCACAATTTGGAATTTAGTCGCTCTTCATAGGAAGCTTTGCTATCAAGAGGACAAGTGCATAAACTTATTTTATTTGTGTTCCAGTCTGATAATGTTTCGAGTTATTGTCCTTTAATTAATCAGCAATAGTATACTATAGCACAATTCTTGTTTTGAGTATTTCTCAGCAGCCACTGGAAGGAATTTAGTGGAAATTGTTAGGAAGCTTCACTATCAAGAGGAGATGCGTACTGTTATTATCTTCATGATTTTTCGAATTATCGCCCTTTAATTATTCCACAATAGTTAAGGTGTCGGCCCGGTACAATTTCTCCTTCTTTGCTGTATAGTAAAACAAGCACTTTTGGACATGGATTGTGAATTTCACAACAAAATTGCAGCATTGACAGCTCTGTATTTCTGAAGAGTAATACTATCCCAGTCAATATATCACAGGAAAACACCACCATCAACGATGAACTTTTTTGCTACACATCAGAGTATCTAGTCCATGTTTAAATTTCCCACTGACATCTGTCATGGCCACCAGTCTGGTGTAGTTTTTTAATCCTTCCGCACAGAAATGTAATCCTGAAAAACACACATAAAACAACTGTTAAAGACATCAGAAATGACAAAAAATGTACACAGTATCAATAAACACATTTGGAATATAACATGTCAAAGTAGGGATAGCGTTAAATTGGGAACTTCAAAATTTCAAAGAACTACTTTCTAGGATACAACGACCCGGAAGTACTTCTATACCGGGGTGACACCTTAACTATAGTACAGTTCTTGTTAGGAGTATATCTCTTCAACTGCTGGTTGGAATTTAACAAATCTTTATAGAAAGTTTCAGTATCAAGAGGATGTTAACTTTAGGTTCAGGTTGGATGAATTTTTCACTGAGTTATTGCCCTTTCATTATTTAACAGTAATATACTAGCACAATATACTAATATACTATATCCTCAGCAAACACCTGTTGGAATCTGGTGAATCTTCAATGGAAGTTTCAATCTTAAGAGGAGATGTGGATATGATCTTCATATCTGATTGTGCAATTTTATATAGTTATAGCCCTTTGATTATTCAACAATAGTATACATGTAGTACAATTCTTGTCTGGGGTATTTCTCAGCATCCACTAGTTGAAATTTAGCCATATTTCGTAGGAAGGTTCAGCATCAAGAGGAGATTTGTAAACAAGGTAGCTTTATGGACTTTTCAATGTGGCCATACAGATCTGGGCGGGGATGTTTGTAGTATATACCATTACACTCCATTTTCTGTAGCCATACAGAAGGCCTCCCCTGTAAGGGCGCTACTGTATATGTAGTATTAAGCACTGAATTTACTGTAGTCAAACAGGTCTCTAAATGAATATATACCGATATAACGTATATTTTCACTCGATTTCGTGTGCCGACATATCAAGGACCAACATCTGGTGGGACAGACTTAGTGTACAGTAAGGAGTTTCGCCCCTTTGTTGGTGATACGCCATTTGCAATAAAGATTTGGATTTTGTTTGTATTCTTAGAGGTCGTTTTGAAAAGCGATGACATGTAAGTAACCACTATAAAAATGGCGTAATCTTCTAATGCAGATTATTCCTCCTCTTCTTCTTCTTCGTCCATATACTAAGCTGGGCTCTTTAGTCCAAATAATTTGACAGCAGCAGAACATGAAAGGGCAGAATCCCTCTCTTTTCTACATGGAAGAAAGATATTGATCTAGGCCAAAATTATCACAATATCGCGACTTCCGTACAATTAGTTGAACTATTTATAGAACGTAAGTTGCTCAACAATACTATAGTCTGTCCCACCTAATTTTGGACCTCAACTTTGGGCTGATATGAAGAAATGAAACGGGATCAAAGAACATAAAACATGTTTTTGTGAATAAAAAACATAAAACATGTTTTTGTGAATAAAAAAAAAGTCACCCTCGAGAATTTCAAGGATTTTTGAAACAGTCATCTGGTTTTCCCTTGCGACTAAATTTCAGTTTCTCTATGGAAATTCGCTGTTGTTTATTTCTGGTCGCCATTGCCAAATATCCTCTATTTTGGAGATTTTCGGGAAATTTCACGTGTTATTCCGTGGGGACGTTTCACACTTGTTTTTTACACTTAGCTATTTTTCCTCCCGTAAGAAACAGAATGGGTTTGAAATAGAATTTACAATTTAGATCTAGTATACAAACGAAATTTTGAAAAGTGTAAAAATGAAAAATAGAAAAAGAGCTTACTTTGCAGGAAAGAATCTGGCCATTAAGTAATGTATTCAGTTATAAATTCCTTTAATCATTATTCCATTTATCCTTAAAT
This sequence comes from Mercenaria mercenaria, assembly GCF_021730395.1. Taxonomy (NCBI): domain Eukaryota; kingdom Metazoa; phylum Mollusca; class Bivalvia; order Venerida; family Veneridae; genus Mercenaria; species Mercenaria mercenaria. Next base: position 35,099 of record NW_026460896.1, on the reverse strand, counting down.
CCTTCCAATGATGTCCAGTTCAATGCACAATTTTCAAAGTCAAAAGTTTTACACTGAAAAATCCATCATCCGAAAATTGATCCAGTCAATCTGCGGCAGTCTTTCGAAGAATTTCAGGCAAATAACTGAACTATGCATTTGAAACAATATCTTTAATCACAGTATTTTCCAAATGCATAATCCAGGAAGAACCTGTACGATACAAAGACGTCAACTTCTTCAGCCTCCTTAGAATATAACCTTCTACACATTTAACAAGCTCGCCATGACACAATAACTTTTCAAACGCTAAATTCCAATTATGACATACAATATATGACGTCACTAAATATCTCGAGCGATCAAGTGCATAGGCGGCACATGTCGACTCTCTTACGCATAGCTACCCCAACAATGATTAATTAAGTAAATATTAAAGCTAACTGAGTCCCGAATTTAAAGAGGATAAAGCAAATTAGCTGTCGACTGTGCCAGTCTGACTACGTAGTGTTTCCTGCAGGCATTTTTAACATGGCGCAGCGCCATGCCCCGTTTGAAGTGCCGCCAAGTTGCCCTTCAAGGTGCCCGTTTGCGCCATGTGCCCTTTTATTTTATCAGGCTTTTGTATTAATCTTGAAAAGTGCCCTTTCAAAACCAGCCTGGATAGCCAATGTCCGCGGGGCATGTTCCGTGTATTGTACCGTCAATTAGCGGCTTTGATCAACAGGTCGACACGTGGGTGCATCAACCGTGAATGACCCTGATTAAGAACTGACAGGATTATGCAATCAATTACTGTTTTATGATTCTTTAATTGGAAACAGTAGATGAAAATTTGTTGTTTTTAGCACGTCGGCAGAGAAGCGGACATTTAGCCTTTTTACGGAAGAGATGATTGAAAACGGTCAGTTAACACATGATTAAAGGATAATTATTTTAAAAGGTTGTAATCAGTTAAAATGTAGATTGATTGTTGCACATTTTTGATGCGCTCATTAGACCTTTAAAAATAAAATGTTGAATGTTTGCCCTTTGCCGATCGCCGACCAACCCATGAAAAATGACCAGACTCAAAATGTTTTACATCGATTTTATCTACAAGATATATTTTATTCCTTCACAGGTATCATTTATAAAAATAATATAAGATAAACATTTAAGCTTCAGAATGATACCAAATTCATTAAAATCGACAAATGTCTTGTTTAATAATTACGAAGTAGTACTTTCCAAAGCACATTCATGACACGCCGATGCAGAAGTCGCCACCATCTTGAAAATTTGAAAACATACATCGGTATGAAAATAACCGATAACCTAGCGATTAAGTTATAAAACCTGATCGAGATTTAAATGAATAAACTAAAAATGCAAACCATTTTATACCTGTATATCAAACTAAAATGAGGGGAGTACACTCACTAATAAATGCACCAGAGGACACCATTTCATACCCCCAAAGAAAACAGAAATAAATATGTTAAGGGGGTATGTGTGCGAACAGGCTCATAATGTATTCAGATTAAAAACCATCCTAGATAATGTAGATTCCTATGAAAAAGTCAACAAAATGAATCTGGCCATTGAATTACTGGATAGGCGTATTAGAAATTGTAACAGAGAATTATCAGCATGTAAATTGTCGAATAATGGTATAGTACACAACTTCACAAATTTATATATTGATAACAACTTATCTAAAATAAAATTAATTTGGCATGTGACTATATCACGGCTTATACATGACCGCAGTGATATTTTGTGTAGACTATGTTGCATTAGTTACAAGTTGTGGCAATTGATACCGTCATTTTTGCCAGAGTATATTTTTGTAATGAACTTGATGGGTAGATGTATTTAATAAGCTAGTTATACACTGTACGGTAAAGTTCATGCAAGTACGACTGAATATCTATATAAAGTTTGAATTGCTACAAATCATTTTTAGCTCACCTGTCACAAAGTGACAAGGTGAGCTTTTGTGATCGCGCGGTGTCCGTCGTCCGTCCGTGCGTCCGTAAACTTTTGCTTGTGACCACTCTAGAGGTCACATTTTTCATGGGATCTTTATGAAAGTTGGTCAGAATGTTCATCTTGATGATATCTAGGTCAAGTTCGAAACTGGGTCACGTGACATCAAAAATTAGGTCAGTAGGTCTAAAAATAGAAAAACCTTGTGACCTCTCTAGAGGCCATATTTTTCATGAGATCTTCATGAATATTGGTCAGAATGTTTACCTTGATGATATCTAGTTCAAGTTCGAAACTGGGTCACGTAGGGTCAAAAACTAGGTCATTAGGTCTAAAAATAGAAAAACCTTGTGACCTCTCTAGAGGCCATATTTCTCAATGGATCTTCATGAAAATTGGTCAGAATGTTCATCTTGATGATATCTAGGTCAAGTTCGAAACTGGGTCACGTGGGTTCAAAAACTAGGTCAGTAGGTCTAAAAATAGAAAAACCTTGTGACCTCTCTAGAGGCCATATTTTTAATGAGATCTTCATGAATATTAGTCAGAATGTTTACCTTGATGATATCTAGGTCAAGTTCGAAACTGGGTCACGTAGGGTCAAAAACTAGGTCATTAGGTCTAAAAATAGAAAAACCTTGTGACCTCTCTAGAGGCCATATTTCTCAATGGATCTTCATGAAAATTGGTCAGAATGTTCACCTTGATGATATCTAGGTCAAGTTCGAAACTGGGTCACGTGGGGTTAAAAACTAGGTCAGTAGATCTAAAAATAGAAAAACCTTGTGACCTCTCTAGAGGCCATATTTTTCATGAGATCTTCATGAATATTGGTCAGAATGTTCACCTTGATGATATCTAGGTCAAGTTCGAAACTGGGTCATGTGGGGTCACAAACTAGGTCAGTAGGTCTAAAAATAGAAAAACCTTGTGACCTCTCTAGAGGCCATATTTCTCAATGGATCTTCATGAATATTGGTCAGAATGTTCACCTTGATGATATCTAGGTCAAGTTCGAAACTGGGTCACGTGCGGTCAAAAACTAGGTCAGTAGGTCTAAAAATAGGAAAACCTTGTGACCTCTCTAGAGGCGATATTTTTCAATGGATCTTCATGAAAATTGGTCAGAGTGTTTACCTTGAAGATATCTAGGTCAAGTTCGAAACTGGGTCATGTGGGGTTAAAAACTAGGTCAGTAGATCTAAAAATAGAAAAACCTTGTGACCTCTCTAGAGGCCATATTTTTCATGAGATCTTCATGATTATTGGTCAGAATGTTCACCTTGATGATATCTAAGTCAGGTTCGAAACTGGGTCACGTGGGGTTAAAAACTAGGTCAGTAGGTCTAAAAATAGAAAAAACCTTGTGACCTCTCTAGAGGCCATATTTCTCAACGGATCTTCATGAAAATTGGTGAGAATGTTCAGCTTGATGATATCTAGGTCAGGTTTGTAACTGGGTCATGTGCGGTCAAAAACTAGGTCAGTAGGTCGAAAAATAGAAAAACCTTGTGACCTCTCTAGAGGCCATATTTTTCACGAGATCTTCATGAAAATTGGTGAGAATGTTCACCTTGATGATATCTAGGTAAAGTTTAAAAGTGGGTCACGTGCGGTCAAAAACTAGGCCATTAGGTCAAATAATAGAAAAACCTTGTGACCTCTCTAGAGGCCATATTTTTCAATGGATCTTCATGAAAATTGGTCAGAATTTTTTATCTTGATGATATCTAGGTCACATGTGCTCAAAAACTAGGTCACTATGTCAAATAATGGAAATAATGACGTCATACTCAGTTCAACACTTGGTCATGTGGGGATAGGTGAGCGATTCAGGACCATCATGGTCCTCTTGTTTAAGGAATAACTGTTTCTTTGGTGTTATTTTTTTTTTTGTTGTTGTTTTGCGTTCAACGTGTTTTTGGTTGAATTTTCAATATAGCTATGTACTGCCCCATTTGTAACAGAAGTAAATGTTTCGTATGCGTACTTTTTGGTGAAAAAAAAACAACAACACAAAAACACGTGTTTTATATCATCGAAAATGAAAGTAACTGACGCGCTTGAACATGCTTCTCTTATCTAGCTGAAGAACAAAATGCCCCTTCAAAAGGTCATATGAGCCGCGCCATGAGAAAACCAACATGGTGCATTTGCGACAAGCATCCGCGCAATCTTGTCAGGATCCATGCTGTTCGCTAACGGTTTCTCTAATTGCAGTAGGCAGTTGACCAGATTGCGTGGATGCTGGTCACAAATGCACTATGTTGGATTTCTCATGGCGCAGCTTATATTTTTATTTTGTCCATAGGTCTACCATGCCTATCAATAGCACAAAAATGTTTTAACATGCCACTTTGGATTTCACTGAACGGCCGAGCATGAGAAATAAAGACGTGAGGATGGAATTGTAAAACTGGTATTATGTTATTATAAAGAATAAAGGCAATTATTAATTTGTTTAACGTAGTCCCTTATGTAGGCGGTTGTCTCAAATTGAAATATGTATATTTTAAATCATTAATTGCATTGAGGAATAATGTTTTACCTTGATCGAAAGGTCACAAACAATAGTGAGCACCAGTCAGTACACAAACATGTATTCATGCTATTTAAAAACAACCTTTTAACAAACGGTTATCATCCAAACCTTTGAAACGATTATAAACAACAGTAACCCATAATGAAAATGAGTTAAATGGGTTGCTATTACGATATCTACGGCTGAAACAATGATACGCACTTGACTTAAGACATGTATTTATTTTACGTCAATGCTAACGAGTAAGTACAAACACATTTTCAGAAAAAAAAGCTGAAAACCTGAAACGGGAATAACTGTTTAATTTGAAGTAAAATTCAGGGTCTTCCATACAAGAAAATACTACAAGTTTTGGACAAAGTTTGTTTTAATATTTCATGTCTGTTATTCAACAATAAAAATATCTGACATCGCTAACTGTGAGCAAACCCCCAAATGACGTTTGTATAGACGCCGCCATCTTGAAATGGACGTCGCGTCATTTTACAATGCAAGTCTATGGGGAAAAACATAAAATCTTGATTTTTAACTTCATTTTACATTTTTTCAAAAAAATGAAAAAGGTGCCTAGAGATATTAACCGTCTGATATTAACGATGTCATTTTTGACAATTTTATATACAGTATAAATAAATTATCGGAGGTCCAAAATTAGGTGGGACAGACTATAGGCGTGGTGCTGGTGCACAGTGTCTCAAATGTTAAGGTTCATGTAAAGCGTTTGAGACCACCGCTTGGTTAAATTTTCTTTTTGGAAATTACACCCAACAGACCCATAATATTCATAACTTATCCTGTCACTTTAGATCCAATAACAAGGTGCCGTAAATTTATATCGATCTATGACACTTGATGAATGTGTCACTTTATGTACCAGCACTTTACATACCACTTTGGACACCTTATGTACCACATATATGATATATAGTGGATGATCATTTTTGTATTAATTTTATGAAAATGTTACATTTTATGTTACTTGAAATGTTTTTTACTAATATCAGAAGTTAATTTTCATAATTATTAATTTAATAAGGTAAAATTTAACTCTTTCCCATAGAAATGTTAACAACATTCTATGGACTTAAGCTGATTAAATCAAAGTTGTTTTCACAGGTAATTATCACATATTCACAGTGCTACACTATGAGATACAATTACTATATATTATATAGGTGGTACACTAAGTGTCAAAGTGGTACATAAAGTGTCTGGTACATAAAGTGACTGGTACATAAGGTGTCGCACCCACACTTGATCACATGACCTTGATCTAAGGCAGGTGATCACGTGACTAGCCAGTCTTTTTTGTCAAGCGTCGCAAAGGTCCGGACGTTTTGGTGTTTATTGTCGTTTCAATAACAGTGTCAGAGTGCATGTATTCATTTCATCCCAATGTTTGTTCTTCACACTGCTTATAAGTCATATGTATCACTACAAATCTGCACACAGATTTGCTTCTAAACTTGTCCAGAATATCTGGTTGTAATTAACTTATCAGACTCATACTGTGACCTTACAGATAATGTTACAATTTAAGGTAGTTCTGCACATTTGATAAACAGGAAGTGATGGCGTAACATCATTTATCCGGAAAACGTAGAATAAAGCCTGGATTCGGTGTACGAAAAAGAAAATCATTATGATTCGATTTTTGTTCTGTTTTCTTAAATTTGTAGATCAATAACAATCTCATTCGGTAAACATTTTGACCAAAAGTAAGCACCCGTAGTATATGAGTAACTCGTAGTAAACAATAACAAACAAAAGGGATGCAACTCAGGAAGTATCTGTTTAAAGGTAGCGACCTTAATGAACTCAAGAAAAGGGTGGCAGGATAAATAGAATAATAGGTTGATGCCATGGATGGAGAGTTATGCGTTTCAGCTCCAGAATTTATCGGGTTCGCCAACGGCTCATCTGATAAATTCTTAGGTCTTACCGGATAACTTTCTCCATCCACAGCAGCAACCTATTATAATTCTCTCTCTACTGTGTATATCATTATATGGAGTTTTTCAGAAGAAGTAGAAATTTCTTCGTGTAGAGGTCAACTTGTTTAGTGATATGTATTTTGTCTTACAATACATGTACTTCAACTGTTCACATATTTTATACAAAATATCAAACTTCTTTTTCAAACATATTTTTCCCTAAGTTTGTTTTTGTTCTGTGTCTTACATACCAATCGTTCTAGGTACTCTGGGAAATGAAAAATAGTTTACCTTTATATTTGTTGAAATACTGCAGTTTTTAGCTCACCTGAGCACAAAGTGTTCAGGATGAGCTATTGTGATTGCTCACCGTCCGGCGTCCGGTCACACTTCTCTTCAAACAACATCTCCTCCTAAACGACCTTGACCTACTGACCTACTTTCTTGTTTTTTAAGATACAGCCTTGAAATTTGAATGACATATACAGTTTTACACACCAATCTTAAAACTGACTTTCAGTGAACACGAATATGACCTACTTTCTTAATACATGTATTTTAGCATCAGTTTGACATTTGAAACATATAGCTCATATTATTCAGGTGAGCGATCCAGGGTCATCATGACCCTCTTGTTTTGTCAGTTTGACAGCTCTACTTTCACTTTCATTTTGCATTGTTTGCAGTTTTTTGAAAAGTACATGATTTGTAACACTTTCAACTCCCAGAGTACATGGAGAAAGATGTTAGACACACAATGATTATAAAAGTAATTCAAGAACATATAATTACACAGACCGTATCGGCAACTAATATACTACACACCAAACTAAACATGCATATTTCCGACATTCACAGGTCAACACACATAAGCAACACATTAACGCCTTCGGATTTAGGAGAGATGCATTGACTCCTAAGTGGAAATGTTCTACAACATATAACATAAGCTTAAAGCTGTGCTCGTTTATAAGTTATCCCTTTCATACAGATGTATATAATTTTTGGACTGATGTGACATATACTTGGCACGTATTTCCTGTTAGTTTCTTTATCCAGGTACCATTTAAGCTCAAGATCTGTGGAGTTATAAAAAATCGAATGCATCACATATGTAGCCCATGCACAACATATATGTATCCATTTCAGTTTTTCGCCGAAAAATATTTTTCTAGCAAATTGATCGCCAAATATTTTTCTTCTGGATGGGGTTTAGCATACGGAAGGTTGCGAGGGCAAAATTAAGCAGGCGCAGGGCAACTAAACAACATATTTCCACCTGTTGATAAAAATGTTGCTATTTTTCAGTTATACTGCTTCATGGAGGATATGTTTTTCTCCGTCATTTCTACAAATACAGGTAAGGTAAATACACTTACATGCTAGGTAATGTATACTCTGTTGCACTGCATCGCAATCGCAATTTTCACAATATTCAATCACAAATGAAATTCTCGTATTTTTCTGCGAAATGTTTATCACATATGTACTACCGGAAGCACAACATATGATTTTAAGCGGTGCCCATTTGGGAATACATATGTTGGATCCCCTCCCGTGTGATTTGTCAAATACTGGTTAATACGTACTGGTCATTAAACATTTTCTGTTAGATTAGGTTACAAAGATATATTATTTTTCTACAAAAATGTCACAATAAGTTGAAAAACTGCTAATTTAACTGAACTTAATTTGTAGAAAGTATTTCATAAACTGCAACAGTAAGCATTTGATTCACAAGTGATAAATAACTAATTAATTATGCCCCCACAAAACGAAGTTTGGGGGGGTATATAGGAGTGAGCTTGGTGGTCGGTCCGTCCGTCCGTTGGTTTTGCATGGTTTCCGGATGATAACTAATGAAAGGCTTGACCGATTTAAATAATTTTTGGTACACAGGTACCAGGTGTAACATCAGAAAATACAGGTCAGGTTCGAATTTGGGGACAGTAGGTCAAAGGTCAAGGTCACAGTGACCCTGAACAGTTAAACGGTTTCCGGATGATAACTTGAGAATGCTTGGGCCTAGGATCATAAATTTTGGTGCACAGGTGTAACATCATGAAATACAGATCAAGATCTACTTTGAGGTCAGTAGGTCAAAGGTCAAGGTCACAGTGTCTTGGAACAGTTTAACAGTTTCCGGATGATAACTTGAGAATGCTAACCCGCCCGCTTAGCTCAGTAGGTAGAGCAGGTCAAGATCGACTTTGAGGTCTGTAGGTCGAAGGTCAAGGTCACAGTGACTTGAAACAGTTAAATGGTTTCTGGATGAAAACTTGAGAACGCTTGGGCCTAGGATCATAAACTTTGGTACACACATGTAACATCATGAAGTGCAGGTAAAGTTTGACTTTGAGGTCTGTAGGTCAAAGGTCAAGGTCACAGTGACACGGAACAGTTAAATGGTTTCCGGATGGTAACTTGAGAACACTTGGGCCTAGGATCATAAATTTTGGTACACAGGTGTAACATCATGAAATACAGGTCAAGATCTACTTTGAGGTCAGTAGGTCAAAGGTCAAGGTCACAGTGTCTTGGAACAGTTTAACAGTTTCCGGATGATAACTTGAGAATGCTAACCCGCCCGCTTAGCTCAGTAGGTAGAGCGTTGGTCTACGGATCGCTGGGTTGGGAGTTCGATCCTCGGGCGAGGCGTATGTTCTCCATGACTATTTGATAAACAAAATTGTGTCTGAAATCATTAGTCCTCCACCTCTGATTCTTGTAGGGAAGTTGGCAGTTACTTGCAGAGAACAGGTTTGTACTGGTACAGAATTCAGGAACGCTGGTTAGGTTAACTGCCCGCCGTTACATTACTGAAATACTGTTGTAAAACAGTGTTAAACCCAAAACAAAACAAAACAAAACTTGAGAATGCTTGGGCCTAGGATCATGAAAATTGATAGGGAGGTTGGTTATGATTAGCAGACGACCCCTAATAATTTTGAGGTCAGTAGGTCATAGGTCAGGTGACCCGGAACATTTAAACAGTTTTTGGACAATAACTTGAGAATGCTTGGGACTTGGATCAGGAAACTTAATCTGGAGGTTGGTCATGTCAAGCAGATGACCCGTATTGATTTTGAGTTCCAAAGGTCATTTAAACCTTTTAAGGACAATAACTTGAGAACGCTTGGGCGGAGTATCATGAAACTTCATAGGGAGGTTGATCATGACTAGCAGATGACCTCTATTGATTTTGTGGTCAGTAGGTCAAAGGTCAAGCAAGTTTGGCTTTGACATTGGCTTAGTTCTGTGATAAGGCCATATTGTGTGTTGGGGGGGTGGGGAGTATAATTCGTCACTCCTGTGACAACTCTAGTTTTTACTGGTATAAATAATTTAATGAAAAATTGCTGTAAACACCTGGACCCTTTCATGGAAGTGGTATAATTGTGTTTCGATAGCAATTGTCACATTGCCTAATTGACACCATGTCTTACAATATACAATAGATTATATGTCGCAGGCCTGTCTATCTAGTCACTTATTAGCTGTCATGGTCAATAATCTCACTGTATAATTGACCACTATTATATGTGTTGATCAGGGATATTGCGTAGGACCAACATTTGAATTGACCAGTACTGTCCATTTCAATGAGTGTACCTAATTTATAGTAATAAAATCTTAAATTAATTTAAAGACCGCCCGCTGAGCTCAGTAGGTAAGAGCGTTGGTCTACGGATCGCGGGGTTGTGAGTTTGATCCTAAATTATGTTATAATATAAGACAAAATCTCTTGTCCAAAAGAGAATAACATGTCTTAAAAGTTTTTTCTACTTATCATGCTTATTATGAACAATTCTTCATGTTAGACCAAGGCCTATGTGACGTAAAAAAACTAAAGCAAAAGTTCACCAAGGGGTGGTTTCAAAAGACTTTACATGAACCTTAAAATTTTAAAACTATGTACTGTGTCATGTCTGGTGAACTGAAACTGTGTCATGTCTGGTGAAGTAGTGTCAGGTTACTCCCCAAGGAGTGACCTCAACTCGTCCAGTGTAGGCATAGATACTGTACTGGCAGGGAGAAGTTTCCATTCTCGCCCTGTTCGTGGGAAGAAGGAATTTGCCAGTATCTGGTCTGTTATTTGCTCCTGGAATAGCCAATGTTGACCACTGGTTTGTGCATCGCTGCTTTGCAGGCACTTGTCTGTGTTGATGTCTACAAGATTGCTGCGGAACTTGTACATCATGGATAACCGATAGTGTTTTTGACGCTACCCAAGGAACTCCCAGTTAAGGTCCTTAATCATATTTGAGACGCATCCTGGGGTCTTCGTAGAAAAGTCGTTGAAGACAAAGCGGGCTACTCTGCGCTGAACCTGCTCAATAGCTTTGATGTGGTTTTGCTGATGTGGGTCCCAGACGATGGCTACATTCTCAAGTGAGGGGCGGACCATAGCCTTGTATGAAGCTTCCTTGACAGGTGGTGTGCTTTCCCTCAGGTTCCTGCGTTAAAATCCCAGAGTCCGACTGGCCTTGCTCGTATTGTTGCCTATGTCTTTCTCCCAGATTAGGCTTTCAGTGATAGTGACTCAAAGATATTTGCTGGCATCAACTACATCAAGTGTTTGGCCATGGAGACTGTATTTGGTCTCTTTGATTTTTAGGCAATAAGGGGCTATTCTGATGTCAGTACACTTAGTGGGGTTGAAGCTCAATTGCCAAGTTTCCTCCCACTTTCCCAGTGCAGCGAGGTCTTCCTGTAGAAGTTGTCTGTCATGATCCTTCTCGATCACCTTGAAGACTGCGCTGTCATCAGCAAATAACTTTGATGATGATGATTAGATCACGTCTGGGAGGTCATTGATGAGGCTAAAAATAACAGCGGGCCGAGTACCATCCTTAGTGGAATGCCGGATAGTATGTCTGCTGTTTCTGACGTGGCAACACCAAGAATGACTTGTTGTTTTCGGTTACTTGGAAATGACTGTACCCATCTCTTAACGTTTCCTCGTAAACCATAGTGATCCAACTTGTGCAATAGGCGGACATTGGGGACTTTATCAAAGGCTTTGGCAAAGTCCAGTAGAAAAGCATCTACCTGCTTCCTTTAGCGATGTTTGAGGCGATTTCTCGGATTGTGGTATGGAGATGTTTCTCACAGGAGGGGCGCTTCGGAAACCATACTGGTTGTTGCTCAAAACGTTGTGCTTGTCGTCAAAGTGCTGCATGACATTGCTGTGTACTATATGCTCCAAGATTTTGCACGTTATTGACGTCAAGGACACTGGTCTATAATTAGATGCATGGTGTCGGTCGCCCTTCTTAAAAAGAGGGACTACCGAGGCATCCCACCAGTCTTGAGGTACTTCACTTAGGTTGAGCGAAAGCTGGAACAGCTTTGCTAAGGCAAGGGCTAATTCTGTAGCAGCTGCTTTCAGGATGAAGGCTGGACGCTCATCTGGACCATTAGCTTTCTTGGTATTGAGGTTCATCAGCAGCATGTGTACACCTTTCCAGTCAACTGAAATGTATGGCATAGATGGTATGCCGCGCTGCCCCATATCTGGAATGTTGGTGGTATTTTCACATGTGAATGCAGACACAAACTGATTGTTAAGAATGTTCGTTCTTGCTGTGTATCCGCTCGGGAGGAAACCATCCATGTTTTTCAAAGGTGCAACTCCAGTAAGTTCTTGTCCCTTGCTTTTGACGAAGGCCCAAAACGTCTTGGAGTTGTCCTTGAAGGTATTTCTTGTTGGCAATGCGTATCTGGTACTGCACTTCTTTCTGCAATCTCTTGTACCTGTCTAGGTCCTGTTTCTGGTTTGATTGTCTGGCTTTTTTTAGCTCTTTGTTTTTATGCCCCTGTAGGGAGGCATATTAGTTTTCAACTGTCCGTCCGTTCATTCGTTAGTTCGTTAGTTCACCCAGCACTTTCAAACTTCACATGCTGATAGTACTTATTGAGTACACCACCCCTACTGACTTTGGGTCACCAGGTCAAAGGTCAAGGTCACAGGGGCCAACGTAAACATTTTGCATGAAGGCACTTTACTCACGAACCACTGCACCAAGGACCGTCAAACTTCACCTGCTGATAGTACTTATTGAGTACAACACCCCTACTGACTTTGGGGTCACCAGGTCAAAGGTCAAGGTCACAGGGGCCATCGTTAACTTTTTGCATGAAGGCACTTTACTCGCAAACCACTGCACCCAGGACCCTCAAACTTCACGTGCTGATAGTACTTATTGAGTACACCACCCCTAATGACTTTGGGGTCATCGGGTCAAAGGTCAAGGTCACAAGGGCCAACGTTAACTTTCTGCATGAAGGCACTTTACTCACGAACGACTGCACCAAGGACCTTCAAACTTCACATGCTGATAGTACTTATTGAGTACACCACCCCTACTGATTTTGGGGTCAAAGGTCAAGGTCACAGGAGCCAATGTTAACTTTTTGCATGAAGGCACTTTACTCGCGAACTACTGCACCCAGCACCTTCAAACTTCACTTGCTGATAGTACTTATTGAGTACACCACCCCTACTGACTTTGGGGTCACCAGATCAAAGGTCAAGGTCACAGGGGCCATCGTTAACTTTTTGCATGAAGGCATTTTACTCGCGAACCACTGCACCCAGCACCTTCAAACTTCACTTGCTGATAGTACTTATTGAGTACACCACCCCTACTGACTTTGGGGTCACCAGGTCAAAGGTCAAGATCACAGGGGCCATCATTAACTTTTTGCATGAAGGCACTTTACTCGCGAACCACTGCACCCAGGACCCTTAAACTTCACGTGCTGATAGTACTTATTGAGTACACCACCCCTAATGACTTTGGGGTCATCGGGTCAAAGGTCAAGGTCACAAGGGCCAACGTTAACTTTCGCATGAAGGCACTTTACTCACGAACCACTGCACCAAGGACCTTCAAACTTCACATGCTGATAGTACTTATTGAGTACACCACCCCTACTGACTTTGGGGTCACCAGATCAAAGGTCAAGTAGCTGTGGGGGCATTTGTCACCATTAGTGACAGCTCTTGTTTTTTTCGAATTCTTCTTTTAATTTCAGTGTTCATCCATGGATTGGTGTGCCTTGATATCATTTTGGAAGGGACCCGTTTTTCGATAGTTGTATGTCTCATGGCCTGAAATCTTGCCCAGGAATCTTCTATGGATGAATCATTCATGTTGATTGTGTCTGATAGGTCCAGTAAATCCTCCCTGATGCCTTAGAGGTCTGCTTTCTTCCATAAAAGAATCGTCCTTCTTGGTGGCTTTGGACATCTAGCACCGATAGTAGTATCGAATAGTACAATATCGTGGTCACTGTTGCCAATAGAGGGCATGGGCTTGCATCGTTGTTTGAAGCTGGGGTGTGTTGTGAGTATGATAACCAGGGTGTTATGTTTTCTTGTAGGAAAGTCGACAATTTACTCAAAGCTGTTGTCTGATATCATATCAAGGAATGATTGGTTGACCCTAGAAGAGTACTGATTTCCAGTTATGGATAGGTTTTCCCAATCTTTGTCTGGGAGGTTGAAATCCCCAGCTATTATGAGTATATTCTTCTTTGCCAGTTTCCGTAATGTAAGAAAATTTTCTTTGCCTGATAAAAGATAGTCTTCTTCTACTTTATTTGGCGGTCTGTAGAATGCCGCAATAGTGATCTTCTTGTCTGCGATGGATAAGGCACTGATCACCTCGGTATGTTGGCTTGTAGTAATGTTACCAAGCTGGAGATGTTTCTTGGGCATAATGAGAATGCCACCATGTGGGCTGTTTGGACGGTCACAATGGAAGGTGTCATACATGTACCTGCGTTTCTAACCATGATCCTTGAAGTGAGGGTTATGCCATAGGCACGAGTATCGGACCTGGGACAAACAAAGTATGACCAGACTGATAAAAACCTTCGTTTAGTAAAAAATATTTCACTGCATATTTTTTCATTTTGGACTTGTTTATCAGTCTGGTCAATTTTTTTTTCCCAAATCTCCCCCATGGAAAATTTTGAAATGTAGTCATTACAGGTATGAATGGTTGCCTCTGGTGCGTTTCTGGGTCTAAATTTTGAGAGAATGTTATTCAATTCTGGTAGAATTTCACCTTATTTCACTATCACCGTGATATCAATTTTCGACAACATAAGGTATAAGTAGTAACAATTATATGAACAAGTAGAAACAGCTCTTGCCAAAAATGGACAAGTAACTCAAAATCAGATTTCCCCTGCACCGATCCTTACAGATGCAGGTCAAAACGTACTCAGACCAAAATGTACCCACATGGTAAAGCTAAAATGTACCCAGAAAAGTCAGAATGTACCAACATTAAAATATAATATACAAATGTATCCATACATCCCATTTAGCAATTACTGAGGCAGATGTTTAATAATTTTGAAGTTCCAGTTAAACAGTATGACATTTAATTGATGGGGTAACTTAACAGATCAAAATAGAATCTTATTTATTATATACCTATATAAATTCTGTAAAAAATCGGCTTGTATTTCACAAGTAATTATGAACAGACAGACAAAAATTTCGTATTGTACCTTTCAAATTCCGTATTGTACCTTCCATATTGTATGCTACCAGACTATTTTCATTAATATGCATGACCCGACATATTTCTATAAATTTAAGAGCGCACATAAAAACTTCAGTAAGTTTCATTTAATATCGATAAACATTGAAGATTTCGTTCAAGATCAAAACGAGAATCAAAATGGTAAAGGTATATAATAAAAGGGTCATTATAACAGTAGCTAGATCTGGGACTTTGTATTTGGCTCTCGTGAATTTTGTCAGGTTGGATCACACTTGGCGCTTGCGCGCCTCGTGAGATCCGATCTGGCAAAATCCACTCGAGCCGAATACTGCATCCCAGATCAAGCTACTGTTATAATAACCCTATTTTCAAAGCAGTAAGAATCCCATATGTAGGAATTTTCCTGATTTGAAGAAAAAAATCAAGACTTGTCTGTGTGAAATGCTGTTACCTTTTAGGAAATAGCAAATATTTGACAGTTGATAGTATACAACATTCAGTGCTGTATATATTTTTGAAGAAAAAACACTATCAAATTTTTATTCTTTGTGGGTACATTTTGACTTTTTCATTTTGGGTACAATTTGGTTTGGGTACGTTTTGACTATAATCCCTCCTTAATTACTACTTTAGAAAAAAACAGTTTTTCCCTTGTTCAGTCAATTCCTTGAATATATTATTTTTCAGTTGTTAATGTAGCAATGCCTATGATGTTGCAGCACAGATCATAAATATTGGGATAATATGGACAAGTATAAAATAAATATGGGTAGTAGGGAAGGGGTGATAATTTTGGACATATTTTTTCCAGCAGGAAAATAGAGTCGTATTTATCAGTATTAGATAATGGTGCTTTTTTTTAGGTGAGATTGATATAACTGGTATCATGTTTATTCTTTACATTTAATAAATCTATTATCTAATCATGTATGTATTTTGTGTCCTGCAATCTGCAATGCAGCATAGCAGTCTGTCAAACCAATTAATGTTAACTTTTGAGTGAAAAAATTCAGATAGTTTTCTGTTTCTTACATTATACACTTAAAAGTTTGTAGTTTACATATTTCTTGCAAACCCTTATCCTGCTAAATTTCTATAATGAACTTGTCCATCTTTCAATTTGGACAAAACCATTAACTGCTAAAAGGGGTGCATACGAAAAAGATACTGACAAAAAATTGTAGAATATTTTAATAGTGACACCCCTGTTATTTAAGATTGTTGATGTCTCCTAACCATCAAATTTTCTTAATGCTTATTGTTTCTTTTTGGCTAGTTTTTTCCAAAAGTTCTGCAACTTACTTTTTAAATTCTTTTGATTCAGCAAAAAGGATGGCTGTCAGAGCTGGGAGACGGATAAGATTGTCATGTCATTCATAGAAATTATATACCAACAAACAAGTGATATCCGCATTAATTTCATTTCTGATGTTTGAAAACAAATAAAATTTGCACAAACCAAACAGCCATTTAGTGGAAAACCACAGAATTTATACTAATGAAATTAAATGGTGTCACAGTATTTATTTGTTTGCAGACTCAAGAGATGTGACATAAAAGTTACCACAAAGCCGAACTTTGAACAGAATGTCATTTTTTTCTGTGGTCAGTGCTGAAACAGCCATTGGAATTTTAAATGGAAGGTACAGATTTCTACTAAATGTTTTTAAAGTCCTTCATATACGCATTTCATTTCGGATAGATTTTATGTGTTCAGTAGGCTCAGTTTGACAGATTGCAGTGTTCAGTTTTCATGCTGTTCATATTCTTGTGTTCTTAACCAGTCTTACTTTGCTGAAATGTAAAACCTGGTTTGTTTGGCATGAACATTTTTCAGCATTTATTTGTAAGATCTCTTTAACTGGAAAATGACCAATTTTTTGTTTTGAAATTTGTTTTGTAAGATATTTAACTTCTCATAAAGTTTCAATATTATATAGGTGATGGAAATTAGACATTTCATATAACCTCTGTAGCTAAATTGTAATTACATAATTATGCTTGTTTTAAGTTTTAGCTCGACTATTCGAAGAATAGGGGAGCTATCCTACTCGCCCCGGCGTCAGCGTGAGCGTCACACAAATGTTAAAGTTTGTGTACCACCCCAAATATTTTCAAAGTCCATTGAGATATTGCTTTCATATTTTGCATACTTGTTTACCATCATGACCTCAGTCTGTTAAAAGGAGGAGGCAACTCTATCAAGCATTTTGACTGAATTATGGCCCCTTTTTGACTTAGAATAAATGTTAAAGTTTGTGTACCACCCCAAATATTTTCAAAGTCCATTGAGATATTGCTTTCATATTTTGCATACTTGTTTACCATCATAACCCCAGTCTGTAAAAAGGGGGAGGCAGCTCTATCAAGCATTTTGACTGAATTATGGCCCCTTTTCAACTTAGAATATGCTTATTGTAATGTTAAAGTTTTACTCATAGCTTATATTATACTATCAAGCACTGAGAATAGTCAAGCGCGCTATCCACTGACAGCTCTTGTTGGTTGTTATCTTCTTCTTTTAAATTATTTCTTACCAACGTGTATTGATTACCTAGGTAATTATGTTGATAATGCATATTAATAGATATTGACTTTTTGGTTAGTTCAGAGTTCTGTCCAGTTCTTATGCATTTCAGTCTAGAAAGCTTCCAAGCACAATTTTATACAAGATATTATTTTCAGATGCAGAGAAGGGGCGGAGTGTTCGGTCAGTGTCTGTGGGAAGGTTACATGTGTGAGTGAAGTGGTTAGGATTAAAGATAACCATATTTTCATGGTCAAGTTTATTCCAAATGTTGATGTTATTATTAAGGTGAGCAATAATAATCTTCCAAATGTACGTTTACCGTTGCTCTGTCAAACAATTGACATAAGTCCTGTAGATCTTTCGAGTAGTGTCAGTTTAAGAACAGTTAAAGTAGATAACTTGTATACCTTATCCTCAGCAATTTGCTTCTACCCATTTACAGCTGGGTTAACTGATGCATTCCTGATTAAATGCCTTGCCCAAGGACTTACCAGAATGGGAGAGGCCAGGACTCAGACAGGATAAAATCTTATTATAAAAGGATTAATGGAGAAAACTGATTGATTAGTACAGCTAATTACTTAATCTTAATTTAGTTATCAGCATAAATATCATGTCTGAATATTGGTATAATAATTTACATGTTATGACCGACTTCCATATATTTTTTTTTAATCCCCCGCTGTGGCGGAGGGATTATAGGAATGGTCTGCGTCTGTCCTTCCGTCCTTCCGTCCGTCCTTCCATCCGTCCGTCCTTCCGTCCGTCCTTCCGTATGTCCTTCCGTCAGTAACAATATCGTGTCCGGTCCATATCTCCTAAACCCCTTGAAGGATTTTCATGAAACTTGGGTCAAATGATCACCTCATCAAGACAATGTGCAGAACCCATGAGTCAGCCTTGTCGGTTCAAGGTCAAGGTCACAACTCAAGGTCAAAGGTTTGAGCTTGCCATTTTGTGTCCGTTCTATATCTCATAAACACCTTGAAGGAATTTTATAAAACTTTGGTCAAATGATCACCTCATCAAGACGATGTGCAGAACACATGAGTCAGCCTTGTCGGCTCAAGGTCAAGGTCACAACTTAGGGTCAAAGGTTTGAGCCTTCCATTTTGTGTCCGCTCTACATCTCCTAAACTCCTTGAAGGATTTTCATCAAACTTGGGTCAAACGATCACCTCATCAAGGCGATGTGCAGAACTTATGAGTCAGCCATGTTGGCTCAAGGTCAAGGTCACAACTGAAGGTCAAAGGTTTGAGCCTTCCATTTCGTGTCCGCTAAACCCCTTGAAGGAATTTTATAAAACTTGGGTAAAATGATTACCTCATCAGAACGATGTGCAGAAATTATGAGTCAACCATGCCAGCTCAAGGTCAAGGTCACAACTAAGGGTCGAAGGTTTGAGCCTTCCATTTTGTGTCCACTCTGTATCTCCTAAACCCCTTGAAGGATTTTCATCAAACTTTGGTCAAATGATCACCTCATCAAGAACTCATGAGTCAGCCAAGTCAACTCAAGGTCAAGGTCACAACTGAAGGTCAAAGGTTTCAGCTCTGTATCTCCTAAACCCCTTGAAGGATTTTCATGAAACTTGGGTCAAATGATCACCTCATCAAGACGTTGTGCAGAATTTATGAGTCAGCCATGTCAGTTCAAGGTCAAGGTCACAGCTAAAATCAAAGGTTTACCCTTTCACTATCCATAGCAGTGGCGGGGGATTTAGCTGTCCTTCAGACTGCCTTGTTTTTAATTATTATAGCACATTTATATATAGCTGTGTAGCTTTATTTTCATTTGTATACATTCAGATATTCTTAATCTGGGTCAAAGGCCTGAGAATACAAGAAAACTTTAAAACCTTTAAATTTACTATGAAATACATAATAGTCTACCAAGGTTATGCAATTGAGATTATTATACGATGATTTAGATTTTTTTTTGTACAGAACATGGGAGGTAACTAGATTCATACTTTTGGGCTATTTTAGACTGGTCTCTGGACAAAGTTTTTTTTTATTTTGGGGGGAAAGTTTTCTAATATGTGTTTAGCTCTTGTATTTGAAAGTAAAGCTATTGCTGTCTCCTTTTCATTAATGTTGGCTTCTGCATTACAGATGTTTTGTATGTAAGCAGGTTTCTAAGAAACTACTGGACTGAATGCTTTCTAAAGTCTACACGTAAGTTGCTGGAATCGTGTGATGATCTAACAGGGCAGTCAGTTACACATTGGATGACAAAAAAGTCACCTACGATTTATACATATCAGCTAGTGCTATGGTAATAGTGATGCATTCAAGTTTATTCTTTCAGAGAAAAGAATTTCTGCATTGGCAGCTGGAACTGACACCTTACAAGGAGTTTATACTAACAGACCTGAGACCCACAACCCTTCAGAAGGTATTGTGGTTTATATCAGTCAGTATCACAAATATCGGCATGGCACACCTTTGTTGGGGTGTGGGGGTGGGCATAGGGGATGTACTTGAGTAAGTTTGCATGAGCACATATCAAAACACTATTTTCTTGTTGATAGAACGTGTAAAAATGATAATACACACAAAATTTATTTCAAATATCATTAAAAAATTATTTTCTTTAAATATTGTCCTAATTTCCTTCTTAAGAAGAAAGAATATATTAATCTTAATTGATTATTTTTGCCAAAAAACTTTTTAAAATGGTATCTTCTTAATAAAGTCTGTAAGAAGATCCATTGGAAGTATAGAATGAAAGCAAACAAAATAATAGCTTTAAATGAGCCTGTTCATGAAAGGTAATGAAATGTGCAACACCTCTCATTGCCCCCTAGTGCCGGCTTAAGGAAAATACTATTACAGTAGTTGGTACAATTGAATAGACTTCATGATCCCAAAGGACCAGAAAATATAAGAACACTGAGTCCAAGTAAAACTCTACAATGTTTGTTCCTGTTTTCCCTATTTAAACTTTACAACTGTACCCATTGCAATATTAGACATATTAGGCCATTTTCAGTGTCAAACTTTTATAAAAATGAATTTCAGGGCAGTAGTACACGACAGAGGGTGTTTACAGTGACAAGTAGTAGTAAGCTGCTTCTGCCAGATGATGTTGACATGAGATTTATGACAGAATCTGAAATGTTGAAACAGTATGGCTTACAAGGTGTTGTAGAACAAATATCCAGTGTTCACAGACAGGACCCAGTAATTGACAGTTTATTCTCCTACCAGGTATAAATTATAATCAACAATATCATCTTTTAGAATCAAACTTTCAAGGCTGTCTGTTAGTTTTGTAATGCGTCTGAAATTCACCAGTTGGTATCAAGTGTGTAACTCACTAAAGTCTGTATCAAGGCTACAACTCACTAGTTTGTATTGCGTGAGCAACTCACTTTTCAGTATTTAAACAAGTCTGTAAAAGAGATTTGGGCAATCACTTCAAGTAGAAAAGAAGATGAAAAAGGAATAGAAAATGTTCACATTATGCAAGATATTTCTTTTAATCTTTATTAATCAATTTTAGCATCAAAGAATAGAGTGGTTTAACCCTTATCATGCTAACCACGATTAATTCTGCCTCTGCGACCAGTGTAGATCATGATCAGTCTGCACATCCATGCAGTCTGATCAAAATCTGCACTTTTCGCCATTCAGTCTGAGTATCTTTTTGGTAAGCACCCCTTTTAACAGTTAATGGTACTGTCCAAATTGAAAGATGGACAAGTTCATTATAGAAATTTAGCAGGGTAAGGGTTTAATATTTTTAGCCTCTTACTGGATACACATGTATAAATTTAGGATAAAACTTGAAACTTGTGGCTTAATACACATGTATTCATTAATAAATGCTGAGTTGAGTTAGGATTATATTTTGTAGGGAAAGGTGACAGCAGTTTTGGATCAAGGCCTGGGTGTGTTTGAACTTGATAGCACTGTAAGGTAGGAGCATGCCTGTAAACAATCACTTGACCCTTACTGTTGTGGGTTCAAAACCTTGATTGTGATCTACAGTTTTTAGCTGACTTGAGAATGTGCTAGGAATTTTGGATGTCCATTGCCTCCCAAATCAGCCGTCCATCGTTGGACCATCCGATGTCTGTTTGTTTTCAACAACTTCTTTAAAGAAATTTCCTGGTAACCAATAAACCAATTTCAACAAAACTTCAGAGGCATCTTCCTCCATCATAGCCTCTTTCAAAGTCCTTTAAATCTAGGTCATCCATGAAAAATTCTTGTTGCCATGGCAACCTAAGGAAAAACTTTAAATATTTATTACATTGCATATGAAGATCTTATGAGACATGCACTTAATACAATATTCCTTGTAAAAATAGGATTAAGGCTGTGTAATGTAGAAGTGGGAGAATAATTTAAAATGTCTTGAAGAAATGGAAAAGTCTTACTGTGCTTATACTACCTTAATATTTTGTAATTCAGTGGAAAAAGCATTGTAAAATTAATTCAAATATTTGAAAAAAAAAAAAGACAAACAGCTGTGTTTTTTAATCTTGATTTGTTTTCATTTTATGTTGTTGAGTGGGGAATCAAAATGTACAGTGTTTCATATTATATTTGTTTGTGGACTTTCTTAGATTATCAATTTGTATTCAGGTTGTTTGTTGGTCCAGTGCCTGCTGTACACAAGTTCTCCATGCTGAAGGTGGGGATGACAGTTCTTGTACAAAATGCACACTACACTACTTCTAAACAGGTAATATTTAATACTTGCATTTGTGATCATTGGTTAATATTTGATTTGATTTAAACATATTTTATTCCTTCCTGTTTTTGACAATGTGTAAAAAGTACATGATAAGTCATACAGTGGATGTACACAATATTTTATCGAAGTGCAAAACGGTTGGGATGTAGCATTGTGTAGTGGTCATCTACCAAGTTTTGTTCAAAACATGCCTCTGGAATAAACATTTGCTCTGCTTTGGGGGTCACCTGTTTATATAAAAAAACTTCAAAAATCAATCTTCTATGAAGCTGCAAGACCCAGAGCTTAGATATTTAGTACCTAACATTGTCTCATGGTCCTCTACTGAGTTTGTTCAAACCATGCCCCTTGCATAAAATTTGTCCTGGCAACAGGGGACACTTGTCTCACATGGACATACACAGACTTATGTAAGAAAATCATTGTCTAAAACCTCAAGGCATTGACCCTAGCTATAGGGTTATCTACCAAGTTTGTAGAAATTATTTACTCATTTGAGTCAGATGACCAATATAGGGGCATCATGGCCAGCTTATTCTTTAGAAATATCCCAGAGCAAATATGTATAGCTGTATGAGAATGAATTATAATGTCTCTGCATTTGAAAAATCTCAGATTTAGCCATTTATAGAATAGCTTCATGTTCATGTATAACATGTATATAATTTCAGTATCCCAGAGTTAGTGTGTATTGCTGTATGCTGACCAAAGTACAGTGTATAGACGAAATTGTTCAGCAGGTATTTCAGATCTTGTTCACATCACAGGTCTATGTCTTAAATTTAACATTTTCTATTTTGTGATTTGAAGCCTTTTTATGAAAAAGAACTATGGGTATTTTGTACGACAAAATATTTACTTCAGTTTTCAAGTGTAATGCTATGATACTCATTGAAACTGAAAAGGGGAGCAGTGGTTAGGGGTTATGGAGTTGGTCGCTCAACCAAGGGCTCGTTTAGAGCCCTTCTGAGTTCACTGTCACACTTTCTCATTTGACATCAGTGCTTGCTTTTTAAGGAAGCAGACTTGAGTGTGATTCAAATAAGCTTGAAGCTTTCATTGCAGTTATGAATTAATTAGTCAGTGTTGTCAAAAGTGATATTTTTGAAGAAAAAAAAACAATAACACAGTATTATGGCAATATCAGTCAGTCTCTCTCTTTCTGAAAACTTTCTTAGCATGAGAATCCTGTTTTATTTTGATTTTGGTTAAAGGTTATGGCACCTGGTCTAAGCTATATTTTCCATTTAGCTCATATTTTGACATAGAAATATGGATTTTAGTTTTAAAGATTTACAGATCGAGATTTTGAGTGAATTTATAACCCTTCAAAGGTATTCTCATGGAAGTTTATGGCATATCATTGGGTGTATTGTTAAATTATTTTTGGAGAAATCAAGTTTTGATCACTATTTATTTCGGGAAAAGTGTTTTACAGTAAGAATGGAGAAGTTACTAAAAAGAAGCATTAGAATTGGCCGTTGTCTCACTCAGCTCAGTAGGTAGAGCGTTGGTCTAAGGATCAAGGGGTTGTGAGTTCGATCCTCGTGCGGGGCATATGTTCTCCATGACGATTTGATAAACAACATAGTGTCTATAGTCAATCGTCCTCAACCTCTGATTCATATGGGGAAGTTGGCAGTTACTAGCGGAGAACAGGTTTGTACTGGTACAGAAACCAGGAACACTGGTTAGGTTAACTACCCACCGCTACATGAGTGAAACACTGTTGAAAAACGGCATTAAACCCAACACTAACATATATATCCTGGTTTTTTTGTACAATTTAAACTTGTATAATCTTTGGACCATTCAATCAAGTTGATAAATTCCTTAAAAGTTTGTACAAAGGTTAACATGAAAGCTTAATTGTACCCCAAATTTTGAGCAGAAAATGCTGACAGGTGCATATTTTAAAATCATCACACAGAGCACATACAAAAATATAGTTTGACATGGCCTAGCTGACATAATTATTCTAAGCATATGTGACCTTACTTTAGCTCTATACTTCAGTCCATAGACTAAGACAGAATCTTTTAAAAACTCTGTGAAATATTTTGATTCATGAAGAAATTTTATTGGACTTTAGCATGTCTTTCATATAATATATTTAGACAAGTTATTCACAATTTTCAGGTTAGTCCAGTAAAGTTAAGCCAGGTTTTACAGAAGTTGCTGTACTTAACTGGCCAATCACAGAATCAGCTAGATTTCATGTTTGCACTGAGACAGGTTCTCAGGAGGCAGTTCCTGGATATCCTTGTTGAAAGGTAAAATTTCATTTATATATAGTTGGGAGCAAATTAATATTTGTTTTCCACCACCAGAGCTAAAATAAGGTAAATCTTGTAGCAATGCCTTTTGTTGAATTGTCTTTTTTGGCATTATTGTATCGTGGATCTCAAAGGATGGGAGTTATTTACCCTTGGCACTATTTTCAGTATTATGGATACTAGATATGGATATTCCGGAAGAAAAAGTCATTAAACTGAATGACATACAGTTTTTGTTTGCCATAGACTGGATAAGTTGGCACAGAGTATTCTAGGTTTTACTGAATGTCTTGTCAATACATTACCATGCAATATATTTCTGATAATAAAAATATTGCATTGTCTATGTTTAATAACAGTTTAAGGAAAAATAGCAGTTGCTCACTTTATTTGCAGAGATTTTTTCTTCTTCTAACAGCAACAATGTATTCGTAAGAAATTTGCCTCTGTTATGTTTTAGGGTTGATATTTGATTCAGAATGAGAGTTTTGATGTTGTTGTAGGTGTACAGAGAGAATATTTTCAGTGGTGATTGGACATGCAAACTTTACTGCTGGAAACAGGAAAACTTCACAGAGGATGCTCATTGATGAATTCCTAAATGTACCACACAGTTGTCCACTTCTGAGGGCTGATAAGGTACACATGCTTTACTTGTTCATTTTAACTTCCTGGCATTTGTTATGAACACATACCAACTGTTTAAGGTATGAAAATGTTTCTTCTCTCCTTGTGGTCACTAGGAGGAACGTCTGTAGTCTGGTACAGGGCACATTTTCTTTCACTGGTTTACTATAGTTAACTATCAGCAAAGAAGGATATTGCAACACCTGCCAGCCAACATGAAACATTTAGCATGACTATTTGAAAACAAGGAGTACTGTCGTATTTGCATCAGTTTTAATTTTGTTTGTCAGTTTAAGGTATGTAATAGTAATGTTTAAAAAATGGCATTTGCTTGGTATATTCTTAAAGTTGACCGTGTTTCGCACAGTGTTGCAAATTTTAAACAACTTTTACCGTGCCATTTGTTGTAATTTTTGTATAATTTATGGTATTTCCTCAAGCTAAAGTAGAGACAAATTTCAGTGTGATGGCCACTATCTAAAATGTTTGCAGAGAATTCATTACAGCATTAATTTTGATAAAAGAAACATCAAACTGTTGTTAAACAATTATAAAACACAAAATAAAACTGTAAATATCATTTTTTCTAGGGTGCCTCAAGTTAACAGATTTAATGAGACAGAATTCTAACTCCTACATTGAAAAATTAAGGTTGAATCCTGTGGGTCTGTTTAGAATTTTGTTCACTTCATTCAAAAATAACCTTTGGGCAGAAATAAAACCTACCTGCATTTCTTCCACAATGTGTAATCTAAAGAATGAAGGCAAAATAGAGAACTTTTACTGCATGTTACGCAGTATTTTTAAAGATGTCTATCTCTACCCCTCCTGATTCAGAGGTAAATTCACTTTAAACAGCAAGAAATTGCTTAAAAAATGAAAATTTTCCACTTTTCCTCAATACATCCATAACAAGTCTTGAAAGAAGTAAAAACTTATTAGAAAAAAGGAAAATATGGAAAAAAAATAATTTTGGGGTACCAGTGGGACTTGAACCTATACCCCCCTGAAAATTGCAGTAAAGATAGGTTTATGGTAGGAATTGAATACTCTTCAGAAAGAAGGTACTGTATTACAGGTCCAATACCTTAAGGTCTATGGCACAGTACTCAATTCCATGATACCTTATACGGAAAGTACTTTTTTGATGTACGGGTTAAGGTGGCTGAAGGGGGCTCCATAGCCGAGTGGTTAAGGTCGCTGACTTCAAATCACTTGCCCCTCATCGATGTGGATTTGAGCCTCACTCGGGGCGTTGAATTCTTCATGTGAGGAAGCCATCCAGCTGGCTTACTGAAGGTCGGTGGTTCTACCCGGGTGCCAGCTCGTGATGAAATAATGCACGGAGGGGCACCCGGGGTCTTCCTCCACCATTAAAGCTGGGAAGTCGCCATATGACCTATCTTGTGTCTGTGCGACGTTAAATCCAACCAAAAGAGTTATAAATTAAGGACAACATCCACTAAAACATGGATAAAAGTGTGAAAAGTACTATGTTGTGTCAATAGTTGAAGTCATACTTTGAGAGTAATTTGTATTTTCAGGTGAAAATAAAGTTTTCAACCATTGTAGATATAAAAGAAAGCATCTCTGATGTTTCAAGTGACAGTATGGAGTGGAAATTTTCTAGACAATTAGCTAATGATCAGCAGGTGGGTATTAATTTGGATCACTCATTGAACCACTAGAGTCTTTAAAACCATATCTTACATTTTTCACTTGTGGCTTTGCCACTCGTGAACATATTGCATCTGGTGTTCAGTTGTGAAAGAATATATCAGTCTTACATGGAAACAAACAAATATCCTCTGTGTGTTTTGATGTTAAGCACCTTGCAAAGTTCATAACTCATTTGTATTGTCAGTGATGAATTTAAAATGGTTAACTGGTAAGAATATGTAAAACACATGTTTTACCAATGTTGATGTAATTAAGATGCTTATCAGGTATTAAAGAAATAATTAAATCTAAAAATATAACTTTGGTTCTGTTGGTATAAAATGATTTACCAGTAAAAGAGTTGCATACAGTGTTACTGTTGGTATAAAATTGTTCCAGTTTTTCTTCAGGTATTTCTTGGTATCCTAAATGTTTGCGAGAAAACAGGTCAGACGGTACTTTGTGATAATACAGGCAGCATTGACACTGTGATTTGCTGCTACCATGGTGATAGAGATAAAATGGCCGTCTGCTGTCACACTTGCACAGAGGCTTGTAACTGTGATAAAATAGAAATTGGTGAGAACTTTCCATGCCCCTATGCGCAGACATGCTGCATAGGCAAAATAGTGGCTATATCTGTATATGAGATGATTAGTGAAACCATGGTAACAAGAAATGTAGAAAATTTAAAAGGTTTGAATGAAAGTGAAAGGTCAAGGCCAAGCAGCTGTGATAAATATTTGCTTATTGACATGAGAAGTGCAGTTTATATTGGGAACAGTGTAAAAGTTGATAATTCAAGAAGTCGACATAAAAACACAGGTAGTGCCAAGAGCTTAAGTTCAGATGGAGTAGAAACTTTAAATAATAGTAATACTGCGAAAACTACTTCAAATTGTGAATCTTTGAAAACAGAAATGGTAAAATGTAACATTAGCAGTAACATCCAAGTTGGAACTGAACAAGAAAGTAATAATTGTACAACTGATAGTGTTGAATGTATATCGAAAAAAACATCAGCTTTACACAAGCATGTAAAGCCAGATGGAAGCATTGTGTTTTGTAGGAAGGCAGAATGTTGTGATAAACAGAATGTATTAGGTTCGAGATATGAAATGAATTTGAAAGTGAATAACAATGGCAAAAAGGTAACTTCAACTTCAGAACTTGACACATGCAAGGAAAATTGCTCAGTCAACTCTAAACATGAATCTAGTGACTCTAATTTGCTGCCTTATAAATTAAGTAATACAGCTTTTAAAGTAAAACCTGTTTCCACCAGAAAGAGACAATTTGGTGAAAGTAGTTCAGATATACAGATTGATTCAGGTTTGCATAAAATACCACGAAATGATTCTTCGTGCCAGCCAGTCTTAGATAAAGTAGAAACCACAGATGATGGCGCTGGAGAGTTGGATGTAATTATCTACATTGAAAATAAAGGTAGTTTAATGCCTGGAGATGGACTGAGGAGATTTAATGTGGAATGTACAGTCTTGAAAAGACAAGGAAATGAAAAGGTATAGAAAGTAGATATTAATTAGCATTTACCTGCATACTTACGTTTTTAGCTCGACTATACGAACTATAAGGAGAGCTATCTTACTCGACCCGGCGTCGGCGTCTTTCCGCGTCCCCACTTTGGTTAAGGTTTTTTTACACTTTCTCTTTTTTCAACTTATCTCTGTAATTACTTGATGGGTTTGATTCAAACTTGAAATAGTTATTCCTCATCGTCACCCACATCTGACATAAGGACCATAACTCTGGCACCAATATTTCATGATTTATCTCCCCTTTTCACTAAGTTTTTAAGGTTAAAGTTTTGATGCACTTTCACTCTATCTCTGTTATTACTGAATGAATTTGATTCAAACTTAAAATACTTATTAACATCATCACCCACATCATATGACACAAGATGCATAACTCTGGCACAATTTTTTTATGAATTATTCCCCCTTTTTACTTACAATTTCAGGTTAAAGTTTTGATGCACTTTCACTCTTTCTCAGTCATTATGATTACTGAATGGAGATGATTCGAACGTAAAAAATTGTTGTTCAACATCATCACCCACGTCATATGACACAAGGTGCATAACTCTGGCACCAATTTTTCATGAATTATTCCCCCTTTTTACTTAGAATTTCAGGTTAAAGTTTTGATGCACTTTCACCCTACCACTGTTATTACAGAATGGATTTGATTCAAACTTAAAATACTTGTTTAACATCATCACCCACATCATATGACACAAGATGCATAACTCTGGCACAAATATTTTATGAATTATTCCCCTTTTTACTTAGAATTTCAGGTTAAGTTTTGATGCACTTTCACTCTATCTCAGTTATTACTGAATGGATTTGATTCAAACTTAAAATAGTTGTTAAACATCATCACCCATGTCATATTACACAAGGTGCATAACTCTGGCACCAATTTTTCATGAATTATTCCCCCTTTTTACTAAGAATTTCAGGTTAAAGTTTTGATGCACTTTCACTTTATCTCTGTTATTACTGAATGGATTTGATTCAAACTTAAAATACTTGTTCAACATCATCACCCACAACATTTTACATAAGGTGCATAACTCTGGCACCAATTTTTCATGAATTATGCCCTCTTTTACTTAGAATTAAAAGTTAATTTTGATGCATTTTCACTATATCTCAGTTATTATGAAATGCATTTGATTCAAACTTGAAGTAGTTGTTTCACATCATCACCTACATCATATGATACAAGATGCATAACTCTTGCACCAATATTTAATTAATTATGCCCCCTTTTTGCTTAGGCTGTACTTGTATAGTGTTTTGATACACTTTATCTGTACTTCTCTTATTATGCCCCCCTTCGAAGAAGGAGGGGTATATTGTTTTGCAGATGTCGGTCGGTAGGTCGGTCAGTCGGTCTGTGGGTCGGTCGGAATGTAGACCAATCCGTTTCCGGACGATAACTCAAAAACGCTTAGGCCTAGGATCATGAATGTTGATAGGGAGGTTGGTCATTACCAGCAGATGACCCCTATTGATTTTGAGGTCTGTATGTCAAAGGTCAAGGTTACAGTGACCCTGAATAGTAAAACGGTTTGAGATTGACCTAGTGACCTACTTTCACATTTCTGAAGGTACAGGCTTCAAATTTGGACCACTTGCATAGTTTTGTGTTCCGAAATAAAATTTGACCTTGATTTTGACCTAGCGACCTTCTTTCACATTTCTCAAGCTACAGCCTTCAAATTTGAACCTCAGGCATAGTTTTCTGTACCGAAATGAACTTTGATCTGGAGGTTGACATAGTGACCTACTTTCACATTTCTGAAGCAACACTGTTTGAGGCAGTTTGTTGCCTACACTGATTGTTTATGCTTTTCAGTTTAAATACTTGCCTAACATGCAAAAAATCGACCATGATTTAGCAAAATATCAGGAAGTATACAGAATTTTGGACAAACATAAATTCGGATAAGTGAATACATAGTGCCAAGAAACTGAGAGACGTTATATAAACGGTTCTAGTATGTTTATTAAAGCAGACAGATGTATAGAATCAGACAAAATTTTTGAACTTAAATAATTTTGCGATAAATTACCATTCATACAGCTCTGAAGAATTTGCAAGTTTATAAAAATTGATTTGCATTCCTTTTATATTTCCATGTTGCAATATTTCTCAGTTTAAATACATGTAGTTTTATCTTTTAAATAGAGAAAAACGGGTAATGATAATTGCTATTTAAGAGAACAAAATTTATAACAATGTGCATATGGCTAAAATTACGAAACCTCTAATAATTTAATCATTCCATCCACTGTAGTATAGAAGCACATAGTAAATAATCGAAATGGTCTTTGCCAATTAAACTTAATATTCGGGCTACCAGATTAAAATTTTGGTAGCCCAATGGGCTACCAATAAATTTGCAGATTTCTGAAACCCTGAGCAACAGGCTTCAAATTTGGACCACATGCATATTTTTGTGTTGAAACTGGACATTGATTTTTACCTATTACCTACTTTCACATTTCTCAAGCTACAGCCTTCAGATTTGAAGCACATGCATAGTTCTGTCTACCGAAATGAACTTTGACCTTGAAATTGATCAAGTGACCTGCTTTCACATTTTTCAAGCCACAGCTTTCAAATTTGGACCACATACACATTGTTTTGTACCGAAATGAAATTTGACATTGATTTTGACCTTGAGCTAGTCTTGAAATTTGGAACATTCAAAAATGGCTCAGTAGATGGCACCAAGATCACTCTGTAATCTCTTGTTAGGTTAATAGGTTAAAGGTCAAGGTCAGATTAAACCAGAATGGTAGAACTTTTGTTTACAGTGAGCATATAATTTCTGTTCCTTGTGCAATTACTGAATGCATCAAGGGGGGCATTTCGTGTTCGACGAGCTCTTGTTACTTAATATTTTTAACACAGACTCAGGCTATTGTGCAATATCTTCACCTACCCTTGGAGTAAATAAACACGCAAGTGACAGCTCCAGTTTTCTCAGATGTGCCCAGTTTCACTATCCAGCATCTAAATAGTCGAGCACGCTGTCGCCTGTGACAGCTCTTGTTATGATTTTTCTCCATTTTATGCCGGGCTGGGCTGTTAGTAGCTCAACAGGGAAGTGTCAGTGTGTTCATGGCTTGCTCAACAGCTATAGCGTTTGAATTTGTAAATTATGTCTCCCCAACCTGGGAAACATATTGATTTACTCCTGTCTGTGGGTGTTTGTGTGTCCATCTATCACAAATCTTGTCCACACTCTTAAGTCAAGAATATTTCTCATCTGATCTTCACCAAACTTGCAGCGTCCGTCGTCCGTCCGTCCGTAAACTTTTGCTTGTGACCACTCTAGAGGTCACATTTTTCGTGGGATCTTTATGAAAATTGGTCAGAATGTTCATCTTGATGATATCTAGGTCAAGTTCGAAACTTGGTCATGTGCCGTCAAAAACTAGGTCAGTAGGTCTAAAAATAGAAAAACCTTGTGACCTCTCTAGAGGCCATATATTTCTCAAGATCTTCATGAGAATTGATCAGAACGTTCACCTTGATGATATCTAGGTCAAGTTCGAAACTGGGTCATGTGCCATCAAAAACTAGGTCAGTAGGTCAAATAATAGAAAAACCTTGTGACCTCTCTAGAGGCCATATTTTTCATGGGATCTGTATGAAAGTTGGTCTGAATGTTCATCTTGATGATATCTAGGTCAAGTTCGAAACTGGGTCACGTGTGGTCAAAAATTAGGTCAGTAGGTCTAAAAATAGAAAAACCTTGTGACCTCTCTAGAGGCCATATATTTCACAAGATCTTCATGAAAATTGGTCAGAATGTTCATCTTGATGATATCTAGGTCAAGTTCGAAAGTGGGTCACGTGCCTTCAAAAACTAGGTCAGTAGGTCAAATAATAGAAAAACCTTGTGACCTCTCTAGAGGCCATACTTTTCATGGGATCTGTATGAAAATTGGTCTGAATGTTCATCTTGATAATATCTAGGTCAAGTTAGAAAGTGGGTCACGTGCCATCAAAAACTAGGTCAGTAGGTCAATTAATAGAAAAACTTTGTGACCTCTCTAGAGGCTATATTTTTCATGGGATCTGTATGAAAATTGGTCTGAATGTTCATCTTTATGATATCTAGGTCAGGTTCGAAACAGGGTGATGTGTGGTCAAAAACTAGGTCAGTAGGTCTAAAAATAGAAAAACCTTGTGACCTCTCTAGAGGCCATACTTATGAATGGATCTCCATAAAAATTGGTCAGAATGTTCACCTTGATGATATCTAGGTCAAGTTTGAAACTGGGTCACGTGCCATAAAAAACTAGGTCAGTAGGTCAGATAATGAAAAAACCTTGTGACCTCTCTAGAGGCCATACTTTTCATGGGATCTGTATGAAAGTTGGTCTGAATGTTCATCTTGATGATATCTAGGTCAAGTTTGAAACTGGGTCAACTGCGGTCAAAAACTAGGTCAGTAGGTCTAAAATTATTAAAATCTTTTGACCTCTCTGGAGGCCATATTTTTCAAGGATGTTCGTGAAAATTGATCTGAATGTTCACCTTGATGATATATAGGTCAGTTTCGAAACTGGGTCACGTGCGGTCAAAAACTAGGCCAATAGGTATAAAAGTAGAAAAACCTTGTGACCTCTCTAGAGGCCATATTTTTCATGAGATCTTCATGAAAATTAGTGAGAGTGTTCACCTTGATGATATCTAGGTAAAGTTCAAAACAAGGTCACATACCTTCGAAAACTAGGTCAATAGGTCAAATAATAGAAAAACCTTGTGACCTCTCTAGAGACCATATTTTTCAATGGATCTTCATGAAAATTGGTCAGAATTTTTATCTTGATAATATCTAGGTCAAGTTCAAAACTGGGTCACATGAGCTCAATAACTAGGTCACTATGTCAAATAATAGAAAAAACGACGTCATACTCAAAACTGGGTCATGTGGGAAGAGGTGAGCGATTCAGGACCATCATGGTCCTCTTGTTATCTGTTACCTACTTTCACATTTCTCAAGCTACAGCCTCCAGATTTGAAGCACATGCATAGTTCTGTCTACTGAAATGAACTTTGCCTTGAAATTGATCTAGTGACCTGCTGTCTCAAGCCACAGCTATCAAATTTGGACCACATACACATTGTTCTATACCTAAATGAAATTTGACCTTGATTTTGACCTTGAGCTAGTCTTGAAATTTGGAACATTCAAAAATGGCTCAGTGGATGGCGCCAGGATCAATCTGTAATCTTTTGTTAGGTTAATAGGTTAAAGGTCAAGGTCAGATTAAACCAGAATGGTAGAACTTTTGTTTACAGTGAGCATATAATTTCTGTTCCTTGTGCAATTACTGAATGCATCAATTGGGGCATTTCGTGTTCGACGAGCTCTTGTTTATTTTGTAAATTAGGACTTTGACTTTTTAGCTCACCTGTCACAAAGTGACAAGGTGAGCTTTTCTGATCGCGCAGCGTTCGTGCTTGCGTAAACTTTTGCTTGTGACCACTCTAGAGGTCACATTTTTAATGGGGTCTTTGTGAAAATTGGTCAGAATGATCACCTTGATGATATCTAGGTCAAGTTTGAAACTAGGTCACATGCGGTCAAAAACTAGGTCAGTAGGTCTAAAAATAGAAAAACATTGTGACCTCTCTAGAGGCCATATTTTACACAAGATCTTCATGAAAATTGGTCAGAATGTTCACCTTGATGATGTCTAGATCAGGTTTGAAACTTGGTCACGTGCCTTCAAAAACTAGGTCAGTAGGTCAAATAATAAAAAAACCTTGTGACCACTCTAGAAGACATTTTTTTCATGGGATCTGTATGAAAGTTGGTTTGAATGTTCACCTTGATGATATCTAGGTCAAGTTTGAAACTGGGTCATGTGCGGTCAAAAACTAGGTCAGTAGGTCTAAAAATAGAAAAACCTTGTGACATCTCTAGAATGCATACTTGTGAATGGATCTTCATGAAAATTGGTCAGAATGTTCACCTTGATGATATCTAGGTCAAGTTCGAAAGTGGGTCACATGCCTTCAATAACTAGGTCAGTAGGTAAAATAATGAAAAAATCTTGTGACCTCTCTAGAGGCCATATTTTTCATGGGATCTGTATGAAAGTTGGTTTGAATGTTCATCTTGATGATATCTAGGTCAAGTTCGAAACTAGGTCAACTGCGGTCAAAAACTGTCAGTTGGTCTAAAAATAGAAAAACCTTGTGACCTCTCTAGAGGCCATACTTTTGAATGGATCTTCATGAAAATTGGTCAGAATGTTCACCTTGATGATATCTAGGTCAAGTTGGAAACTGGATCACGTGCCGTCAATAACTTGGTCAGTAGGTCAAATAATAAAAAAAACCTTGTGACCTCTCATGAAAATTGGTCAGAATGTTCACCTTGATGATATCTAGGTCAAGTTGGAAACTGGATCACGTGCCGTCAATAACTTGGTCAGTAGGTCAAGTAATTAAAAAAAAACTTGTGACCTCTCTAGAGGCCGTAATTTTCATGCTATCTGTATGAAAGTTAGTCTGAATGTTCATCTTGATGATATCTAGGTCAAGTTGGAAACTGGGTCAACTGTGGTCAAAAACTAGGTCAGTAGGTCTAAAAATTGAAAAATATTGTGACCTCTCTAGAGGCCATACTTTCGAATGGATCTTCATAAAAATTGATCAGAATGTTCACCTTGATGATATCTAGGTCAGATTCGAAACTGGGTCATGTGCTATCAATAACTAGGTCAGTAGGTTAAATAATACAAAAACCTTGTGACCTCTCTAGAGGCCATATTTTTAATTGGATC